>NC_134890.1:2877647-2892647 GCF_041734735.1 Babylonia areolata
TATCGTCTGAACCGAACGACTAGACACTCAGTTCGATTTTCCAGTCAGACTTGAGAGAAAGGGCGAGAGCGGGATTCGAACCCAGACCCTCACGTGCCCTGTAATGGCAGATGAGCGTCTTAACCATTCTGCCACCTCTCAGAGCATGGGGAATTTGAGGACTCTAGCCTTGAACCAACGCCAAAACCATGGATTCTCTTCAGCGTGGTTTGTTTCATTCCATTTTTCCTGCAGTTTCTCAGCCGGCTGGATATCGGATAATACAGACCAGCTGAGGAGCTGCAAAAGTCTTGGCGGAAATAGTGATAGGGGATGCTGTTCGTTCTTTAGTTTGACGTCTTTTCACTGTAAGTGATATTAGACGAGGGTAGGGAAGAAAATCGAGGAGGGCAGGGGGTAGGGGACGGGGGGGGGGGGGAGATTACTGTGTACGCATGCGAGTAAGTGAAAGTGTGTGTGTGTGTGTGTGTGTTTACATATAGAAAAATGATGGATTTAAGTTTTGTTTTAAAAAAAAAGAAGCATAACAATATAACATATTTCTAATGAAAAACTAACAATAAAACAGTGAACCAACTGGACTATTTAACAAAGCCATACATTAGCAATGCACTGCTGAAGATTCTCAACACTGAAGATGATTTCAGTTCAGGGATGTGAGACTTTGACATATCGCAAGTTAGTATATGATCGGCTGTTATGGGAGCACCACAGATGCAAGAAACATTACTGACATATTTGGTCTTCAGACAATTCATTTTCCATCTCCATATTACAGAAATGAGTTGCCTCATATGAAAATTATTTCGGTAATGTCTTGGTGGGGATAGTGATGGGGTGAAGTGCTGGTGGGGACAGTGATGGGGGTGAAGTGTTAGTGGGTGGGTACCGATATTTCATCACACATTGTAGTTTCTATCACTTGCTCCACTTTGAGTGTCAACATGTGACCTTTCGGATGACAGGTCAAACTATCAAACTAACGATAGTACTGTAGAGAAGATAGAAGTCCAGTCTGTTTTCTGATTCCTGGGCCTTGCTTACAACTCTTTGGTCTGTTTCACTGGCGGGATTTCTTGACATTTTACTCTGACCGTTCGTCCTGAGACTTTTCCAAATGTCTGTCAATGTCCAATGACCAGTGGTCAACGCCTTTCACGATACACGGCACTGTGTGTGATATGTCGTGATGGCCGGTCTACAGATAGATAGAGAGACAGACAGACAGACAGACAAACAAATAGATAGATAGATAGATAGATAGACGGACAGACAGGCAGACAGACAAACAGATAGATAGATAGACAGACAGGTAGATAGATAGCCAGATAGACAACAGACAAACTAGATAGATGGATAGATAGATAGATAGATAGATAGATAGATCTATGTATCTAAATAGACGTGTGTCTGTATACCGAAAGAACCATGTAAAAAATGACAAACAATAGGAAGGGAATTTGGCAGTGAGGTATGTTTTCTGTGTTTATATAAGTTGCATTCACACCACTGACAAATCACCACAGAATTGCTCCACGTCCTCTTTCTCATTCACTTTTTTTCCCCCTCGGAATCTCTGAGTCAGATTACGCTTTCCAACACAACAGAAGTAGTTTGCGAAAAGTGGCTGCAAACTTTTGGTTGAAAATGACGTAGAGCATGAAGTTGACAGAGGAGTTGAAGAGCATGAAGAGCAGCATGACGGACACGGCCACCCTGTGGCAGTTCCGGTACCGCCCCGTGCCCCCGAACCCGTCCTCGCCGTACAACAACCGGAACAAAGTAACGATAACTCCTGGAACGTTGGTGACGAGGAAGACCACACAGACACTGAGCAGGGCCTTGGTGATTTGCTGCTGCTGCTGGTCGTTGGTACTGGACTCCATCACCGCCATCTCCTTTCTCTGGGTCTGGCTCTGCTTCAGGGTTCGCAGTATGACGAACGTACAGGTGAGCACCAGAACCACTGGGACGTATTGAGAGAACAGGGGCCGCACTAGGTTAGTGGCCAGCAGCAGCACTGCCCTGTTCCGTTTGTGAAACGCGGTGAGGGTCACAACCTTGGTGGTGTCGTTCTGAGCGTGGTTAAAGACCTGACCGACCTGGAGAAGGAAGAAGCAATGGATGCAAGACACGAAGGCAAGGATCCACAGCCCCGCACTGACCAGCAGCGTTCTGCATCTGGTCAGGAGGCTGGAGGCTTTTAACGGACAGCGGACGACGATGACTCTCTCCACCGCTATGAAGCAGGTGTAGAGCCGGGACAGCATGGCCAGTTCGGTGTCCAGCATGACCAGGGAGGTCTGGGAAACCATGCTGATGTCCACAGCCAGCCCGCTGTGGAAGCGCCGAGCGAAGCATTCCACCAGGGACCTGAGTGACAGGAGGACGTAGAGCAGGTCGGTGACGGCCAGACCCATCAGGATGATGTTGGTCGTCTGCTGCAAACCCTGGCACAGGATGACGATGACACAGAGAGAGTTCCCCACCACCCCGAGCAGGGATATGACGGGCTGAACTCCGCACGACAACACGTCCGTGATGAGGACAGTGGTGGACAGTGAGATCAGCCCCATCTCTGGTTCACTTTCTTCATCATCGGTATTGAACGTTGTGCCGTCTCCCCATGTCGTGGTGTTATCAAAAGCCGTTGACATGTCGTTCTCATCCGTGGTCTGGAGAAGCCGCATCGCCATCTTCAGTGATGTTCTGTGATGCACACACACAAAATATGAATTTGGCTTGGTGTTATGCTGTCAAAACAGGTTTAACAAATCAGGCAAAGAAATCTTTATCGCCTTCATTCAGTGAGTGATAAAGATGATAATGATACTATATCAATCATAGAGTAAGAGTGAAACGATCTGGGACTTTTTTTTTTGTATTCGACAGTTGTGTGTGTATGCAGTTTGGCTCCGTAGTGAGTCCTAAAAAAGACACACACACACACACACACACACACACACACACATATATATATATATATATATATATATATATATATACGTGTGTGCGTGTGTGTGTGTGTGTTGAGAGAGAGAGAGAGAGAGAGAGAGAGAGAGAGAGATGTAAACAATTATGTAAATACATCATTACACCCCAGATTCGACAAATCATCATCTTATCAGAACACCCTCACTACCCCCTCCCCCTCCATCACAGTTCAAGAGGTTTGGCCCTAACAACAGATTTACCTCACTGCTTTAACAAGTCAATGGTCGGCCTTAGTGACTATTGTTCTGAAGCTTTAACGTCATTCGGCATGAAAACGTTCACCAGTTTCATTTTGCAAAATCCAAAATCCTGTATTTCTTCATCACATGATTATGTACATTTCGCGTAACAGATCAGTTGAAGATGCCATCCAAACTAACCTTTCTAAACGACTATCTGCTGTGATAAAATCCTGTTTATTGATTAAAGTTCTACTGTATTTGAAGCCGAAAGAACTCTTGCTGATTTTTGCACGGATCTTATATTTTCTTCGATGCAGATTGCAAGTCGTTAAAGTCTGTGATTTAACCTCTTCCATTGCAAACCTCAAAGGCAACTCTCAGAGATGTGTTCAATCACAACTGTTGTGTTCATTGCCCACAATCAATCATGATCAATTTTATCCATACATTCCAAATACCATCACCACATTTGGTGCTGACACACCTCTAGACAGTCTAATTATGGACAGTGATGATTCAAAATACAGGGATGAAATACTGGAACTTGTCAACTGCCGTAATCAAAACAAATTAGGGACTCAATATAATTATGTCGAAAACAAAACAATCAATTGTAAATTTCAGCAAGACAAGATATAACCCAGTACCGCTTGTCAATAAAGACAAGTACACTGAGACTGGTGAGTTGAAATTTATGACTGATCATTTATTTCATGATTTGAAATGGTGTAAAAAAACACAACAAAATAATAATACCAGGAACGAAAAGTGCGAAAATCATAACAATGCCTTCACGTTCCTCGTTGCCTGAAGAAGTAAGGATTCCAGATATAATTCCTGACTGACTTCCATGCAGCTCTAATTAAAATTTTGTTACTGATCGCTTACACTGTTTGACACGAAAACAGTTCTAACGCAGAAACCACAGCTCTCAACAGAATCGTTGAAAATAACTGCCAACAAGGTTATAGGGTCAGAAATACCATCTCCGGAAGAAATAACTATACAATAAGCACCTTCTCTCATAGCCAATCAGTCAGGGCCAAACACATCCAACGTTCAGTACATTAGAGATGCTATCCTGTCTCATGAAGCAACACCAGGTTGTTAAAAGAGACTTGTACAACCAGTAATCCTATATTGGAAACCTCGTCATTCAGGTGTGTCGGTTTGTGCTGAACTTGTTCGTGCTAAAAGTCCCATCGCTGTTCACAGCAGTCTGGCCAGTGAATGCATGTTCAGTGTTAAGATAAGATAAGTATAACTTTATTATCTCCAACTGGAGAAATTTGGTCCGGTGCATTATCACAACATAGACAAGTAAACAACATGAGAACCATAACTGTAAAAGTCAACAACAGCTTTTACGAATATTACCAAGATACAAATGTAAAAAATATCACATACACCGTTTGATACATACATCCACACACTGCAGGTAATAACTAGTATTCTTAATGTAAAAAAAAAAGAAAGAATTAAGCCCTGTTCAGGGCTCGGCACAGGAAAGTGGGATCCAGTCACCCCCTTATACCATACATTGCTGGACCTCCCCGGCTGAAGTCAGGTACCCATTCACACCTGGGTGGAGCGAGCAAGATCAGGAAAAGGTGCCTTTGTCAAGGACATCGCACCATGCCGAAACGGAGCCTCGACTTCTGATCAGTGGTGAACATTTAATCGGAAGTTCAACGCTTAACCGAATCCGCCACGGCGCTTTTTTATTTTTTTATTTTTTTTATTTTTTTTAGAGTTTACTGTGTTTTTGTGTGGAGGAATTTTGTCTAATGTCCCGTCACACATATCGGTGACTGAAGACATTTTGTTAAAGTATTTATAAATACATTTGAGTATTATCGGTTAGAAGGGGTGGAAGATGTGAATGAATGGAGGGTTGGGGGAAACTGGGCAAATGAGGGTGAAATGAGGGTGAAATTTTAAAAAAATCTAAATACAATTACAGGAAATTACTTGAAGGACTTCGTAAAAGATATGTCGTTAAACTGACAAGCGAAACAACTGATAATGAATACAAAAAGTCAAAAACATCAACGTTCTCAGTCACTTGTGAAGACACACTTTCGTGTACATAAGGCTTCATCAAGCTACAGTCAAAAATTATATGCTTAACTCTTTCGTTCCTATTTTTCTATGAACCATTACTCCCCCTTGTTCTGAGATCCCTACCATTCGCATATTCCCTTCATTCCTGGATTTAGAAAAAGGAAGTATGAAGCAGGGTACTTATTTTGGAGGCTTACGGTAACGCGGCTCATTACAGTACACTAAGATTATCATATACTGTTGTGTTCAGAACTGATGTGCGAAGTTGCCTAAGACCCTGTTGACACTATAGGGTGACATCTCTGGTGAAGCTCAAGTGTAAAACAGGTGACTTTGGGGTCAAACACAATGCATACAACTACGTACTACATGCAGGACAGTGTTTTGCTTGCAGAGTATGCACATCATGCAGGTACTCACCGAGTAGTGCCTCGCATGTATCTCAGTGCCACACTGCTAGTCATATACACGAAAAACTGTCACAATTGTCACTACTATTGTCCTTATCACATGAATGATTTGAACTTTGTCTCAAAGAGAATATACGCCTTTCACTACACTAGCAGTCACTGAGCCAGAATCAGATCATTATCTACACAATTCTTGAACAAAAACTATTCACAAACGATACTGTCTCTAAATACGCATGTCCATGTCACAATCATCACGTAATATGCCACACAAAGGTGACACGTGTGTGATATACCTTGAAGCAGTCATGCCAGTTACTGCACAAGTATACACCACAATTTTCACACTTCTTGCTTTTTAAACTTTTCATCACCCGCTATCTGTGCTTCTGTAGCAACAGCTGATTGCACTCTCTCCTTGTCATTCATTTGAAACAGATCGAAATCATCATCTGTTAGAGCGTTGTAAAACTCATCATCAGAAAACTGGTCACAATCCGAACTTTCTACACATTCCGTTTTTTCTGTGTCCGTGTGTCTACACAGCACATCAGCAAGAATGTAGCGGCGCCCACTTTCCCACGGCCTAGGGAGGGGGAAGGGGGTGTCTGGCATCCATTCCACTCATAAACACTGCCCCGCTAGTGACCCGGTCAAGGATAGATGACGCGCACTGATGACGCGACTCGCGGGAAGTTCAAAGTGCTTACCGCGAGAACCGATTTTCCGGGCTGCAGGAAAAAAAAAGGGGGGGAATTATCTGCTGCACGGTTTTCCGGCCTCCAGGAATGAAGGGTAAAAATCCTGTAAACCGGAAAACCGTGCTGCAGGGATGAAAGAGTTAAATGTCAGGTTACTACAGCATATGCACTTGACATTAGAACAACACTTGGTCCGTAATGAATTTGATAATAGTCTGAGAGCTAAACTCAGATTTGGTTTGCGAATAGGACCAAAGTCAGAGAGAGTCAACTGACGAGGTTTTTTAGACTTGAATTCAAGAAATTATAAAAGTCTCTTTCTAGTATATTTGTTTGTGTGTGTGTGTGTGTGTGTGTGTGTGTGTGTGTGTGTGTGTGTGTGTGTGTGTGTGTGTGTGTGTGTTTGTGCGTGTGTGTTCTGTGTGTGTGTGTTCTGTGTGTGTGTGTGTGTGTGTGTGTGTGCGTGCGTGCGTGCATGTGTGCGTGCGTGCATGCGCGTGTGTGTGCGTGTGCGTGCGTGTGTGTGCGCGCGTGTGTGTGCTTTTTTGCGCGCGTGTGTGTATGTGTGTGTGTGTGTGTGTGTGTATGTGCGTGTGCGTGTGTGTGTGTGACAGTCGTGTCTGACTATGACCACCAGAACAGCAGGGCAAATGCTGTCTCGACCATCTGGGCTAGAATTTGATCATAGTGGAGAGTGTCTTGCCCAAGTTACATCCCCACTCTCTCGGCCAAGAGGGGTGTAGAACAGTCGGCGTTGGGATGTAATTGTATGTTGTGGTGTGTGTGTGTGTGTGTGTGTGTGTGTGTGTGTGTGTGTGTGTGTGTGTGTGTGTGTGTGTGTGTCTGTGTGAACTGCTCCCCCACCCCAACCCCCAACATCCTCTGTCTCATAGCAGCCGATGGATGATGCCTTCCCAGACCTGCGGGCTGAGGACAATGAAGATTCTTTCACCCTTCTGCTGATTGCCACTCTCCAGCTGATTGTCTCCCGTTGTTCTGCTGGAAGACAGGAAGTTCTCACGAGGCACACACACATGGGTCCCCCTGTCTCCCCTGGCAGCTCTGCCCTGGTGCCGGCATTGATACAGCCCCCTTCGTATCCAGCAGAACACTCTGCTGCTCGCTTTGGCCACGGAGTAGCAGGCTCGCTGACAGTAGTGACAGGTTTGCTGACAATCGTGACATGCTTGTTGACAAAAGTAACAAGCTAACTGACAGTAGTATTAAGCTGACTGTCAGTAGCAACCAACTTGTTGACGGAAGCAAAATGCTAACTGATAGTTGTAACAAGCTGACTGGCAGTTGTAACAGGCTTGTAAACAGAAGTAATAAGCTGACTGGCTGTATTAATAAGCTTGTTGACTGATGTGGCAAACTAAATGACAGTAGAAACAAGCTTGTTGACATCAGTAAAAGGCTGATGGTAGTAACAAACAAAGCTTGTTGACATATGTAAAAGGCTTACTGATAGTAGTATCGAAACAAGCTTGTTGACGTAAGTAAAAGGCTAACTGACAGTAGTAACGAACAAAGCTTGTTGACATATGTAAAAGGCTAACTGATAGTAGTAACGAACAAAGCTTGTTGACATAAGTAAAAGGTTAACTGATAGTAGTAACGAAACAAGCTTGTTGACATAAGTAAAAGGCTAACTGATAATAGTAATGAACAAAGCTTGTTGACATAAGTAAAAGGCTAACTGATAGTAGTATCGAAACAAGCTTGTTGACATAAGTAAAAGGCTAACTGACAGCAGTATCGAAACAAGCTTGTTGACAAAAGTAAAAGGTTAACTGATAGTAGTATCGAAACAAGCTTGTTGACATAAGTAAAAGGTTAACTGATAGTAGTATCGAAACAAGCTTGTTGACATAAGTAAAAGGTTAACTGATAGTAGTAACGAAACAAGCTTTGACATAAGTAAAAGGCTGACTGATAGTAGTAACGAACAGTTTCAGTTTCAGTTTCAGTAGCTCAAGGAGGCGTCACTGAGTTCGGACAAATCCATATACGCTACACCACATCTGCCAAGCAGATGCCTGACCAGCAGCGTAACCCAACGCGCTTGTTGCAACAAATCCTGTTGACGTAAGTAAAAGGCTGACTGATAGTAGTAACGAACAAATCTTGTTGACGTAAGTAAAAGGCTAACTGATAGTAGTAACGAACAAAGCTTGTTGACATAAGTAAAAGGCTAACTGATAGTAGTAACGAACAAAGTTTGTTGACATAAGTAAAAGGCAAACCGATAGTAGTAACGAACAGTTTCAGTTTCAGTAGCTCAAGGAGGCGTCACTGCGTTCGGACAAATCCATATACGCTACACCACATCTGTCAAGCAGATGCCTGACCAGCAGCGTAACCCAACGCGCTTGTTGCAACAAATCTTGTTGACGTAAGTAAAAGGCTAACTGATAGTAGTAACGAACAAAGCTTGTTGACATAAGTAAAAGGCGAACTGATAGTAGTAACAAGCTGACTGGCAGTTGTAACAAGCTTGTTGACAGAAGTAACAAGCTAAATTACAGTAGTATCAAGCTTGTTGACAACAGTAACAAGCTTATTGACAGAAGTAACAAGCTGAATAACATTCCTTACTAGAATATTGACAACGACAAGCATATTTACGGTAGCAACTATCTCATTGACAATGCTAACAAACTCACTGACAGAATTAACAAGCTTATTGACAGTCGTAACGAGATTACTAACAGCAATGACAAGCTTATTTACGGTACTAACAATCTTACTGGCGACACTAACAAGCTTATTGATAGACGTAACAAGCTCATTGACAGCTGTAACAAGATTATGGACAGAAGTAACAAGCTTATTGACAGTTGTAACAAGCTCATTGACAGAAGTAACAAGATTATAGACAGTCGTGCCTCCTAGTTTGAGAGTCATAGTCCTTCACAAAAGACTAAGCTGTAGATGATTTCCCACAGCAATGGAGAAACCATTTATCATACAGCTCTCACTTTGCTGTTGGCCCAACCAGTCGGCCTTTGGGAACCATCCTAACGCCGACTGTCCTAAAACCCTCTTGGCCAAGTGAGTGGGGATGTAACTTGGGCAAGACACTCACCGTCATCATAACAAGCTTATTGACAGGAGTAACGAGCTTATTGACAGTAGTAACAAGTCTGTTGACAGTAGTAACAAGCTTATTGACAGGAGTAACAAGCTTATTGACAGGAGTAACAAGCCTATTGACGGTAGTAACAAGCCTATTGACAGTAGTAACAAGCTTATTGACAGGAGTAACAAGCCTATTGACGGTAGTAACAAGCCTACTGACAAGCGTAACAAGCCTATTGACGGTAGTAACAAGCTTATTGACAGGCGTAACATGCCTATTGACAGGAGTAACAAGCCTATTGACAATAGTAACAAGCCTATTGACAGTAGTAACAAGATTATTGACAATAGAAACAAGCCTACGCTCACCCACAGTGGTTGGACCTTTCGTCTGAAAATCATTTAGATCACAGTGAACCACGAACAGTGCATTTGTGCATCTTGCGATGTACTCGGTAGCTTCAGTAGGTCTGTCTATGCCTTCAGTGATTAGTGGTGTGGGTGTGATGACACTGAAGCCATAGAACACTGAGGCTACAGAACTCTGAAGCCATAGAACACCACGGCCATAGAACACCATAGAACACTGAAGCCATATAGCACAACGGCCATAGAAATCCACGACCATAGACACCACGGCCATAGAACACTTGGGCAATAGCAATAGAACACTGAGGCCATAGAACACCATAGAACACTGAGGCCACAGCACACTGAGGCTATAGAACACCGACGCCATAAACACTGACGCCACAGAACACCAGCACCATAAACACTGACGCCATAATCACTGACACCATAAACACCAACGCCATAAACACTGACGTCATAGAACACCAACGCCATAAACACCAAAGCCATAAACACTGACGCCACAGAACACCAACACCATAAACACCAACGCCATAATCACTGACACCATAAACACCAACGCCATAAACACTGACGTCATAGAACACCAACGCCATAAACACCAAAGCCATAAACACTGACGCCACAGAACACCAGCACCATAAACACTGACGCCATAAACACTGACATCATAAACACCAACGCCATAAACACCGAAGCCATAAACACTGACGCCACAGAACACTGACACCATAAACACCGACGCCATAAACACTGACGCCATAAACACCGAAGCCATAAACACTGACGCCATAAACACCGAAGCCATAAACACTGACGCCATAAACACTGAAGCCATAAACACTGACGCCATAAACACCGAAGCCATAAACACTGACGCCATACACACCAAGGTCATAGAAAACCGAGGCCATAGAACACTGAGCCTATAGAACACTGAAGCCATAGAACACCACGGCCATGGAACACCACGGCCACGGAACACCACGGCCACAGAACACCACGGCCACAGAACGCCACATAGCACTGAGGCCATAGAACACTGGGTCAATAGAATACTGAGGTCATATAACAGAGCACAACGGCCATAACACACTGAGACCATAAAGCACCACGACCACAGAACATCACGGCCATAAAATACTGTGGCCATAGAACACCATATAACACTAAGGCCATAGAGCACCACGGCCATAGAAATCCATGGCCAGAAACACCACGGCCATAGAACACTATGGCAATATAATGCAGCGACCACAGAACATTCAGGCAATAGCCATAGAACACTGTGGCCAGAGAAAACCGAGACCATAGAACTCCACGGCCATAGAACATCGAGGCCACAGAACACCGATGTCATAGAACACTGTGGCCATAAAGCACTATGGCTATAGAACACTGAGGCCATAGAACACTATGGCCATAGAACACTGAGGCCTTTGAACACTCCCAACACCGAACATTCCCAACCGATTGTCATCCACGTTGTTGATGAGACGTTTCTTCCATGTTCGAAACTAGTTCGTCGGCAAAAGAAGTGTAGCACATTTTTTATCAGCACGTGCATCACATCGGTAGCTGGAGACAACACATTATCGAAAACAGGCCAAGGAGGGCGCTACAGAGAACCATTCGTGACACGGGCCTCATCACAAACTGCACAGTTTCAGTTTGTCAAGGAGGCGGCACTGCGTTCGGACAAATCCATACACGCTACACCACATTTCCTAAGCAAATCCCTGACAATAACCCAACGCGCTTGTCAGGCCTTGAGTGTATGCTTATAAATATTTGTGTACATATCAGAGTGGATTTCTTTTAACATAATTTTGACAGAGGACAACACTTCTTGTTGCCATGAGCGTGTTGCACACGGGACCTCGGTTTATCGTCTCATCCGAGAGGCTAGACGCTCAGTTTTGATTCTCCAGTCAAACTTGGGGGAAAAAAAAAGCGGGATTGGAACCCACACCCTCACGGACTCTCTATTCTGGCAGCTGAGCGTCTTGACCATTCTGGCACCTTCCTCCCGACTGCACAACATCCACGAAAGTTCACAAACGATCTTCACGAAGAGCAACCGCACAACGTCCATGAACTTTCATGAACGTTCATCAGAATCAGCAAGTCCTTTTGACTAGCGGTCCATTCTTTTAACTCATTCAGTACGGCCAGTCCTCTCTTCTCCTCTACACAGACCCCTCGGATGTCCAGTGGGTGTCTGAATGACCCAACCTTTAGCTTCCGTCGTCAGAACTGTGGTATTCTTTGTCAACATTCACCTCTTCAGTATAAGAGCGTTCCGCTTGCAATATTTTGATGATGGTAATTGGGATGAAACGCTCTTAACGTCGTCTCTTTCGCCGTTCGTATGGAGAGAGTTAAACATAGCTCGCACTTCACATCCGCATTTGGAGAAAAAAAAAAAAAATCTAGGTGATGGAAACAAGGGCAGCTTCAAGCATTATATGGAGACAAAAAAAAAACATTCGTAGTTTTTGAAGATGCGGTTTTCACTGATTCCGGCAATGGGTAGCCTTTTTCTTTTCATATTTCCAAAAGAACCGGACTAATTCGGAGTGACTATCGTGCACAATCATCACGCCCGAAAATGTATTTGGCGATTTTGTTACCATTTATCGAAACCGAAAATTTGTGATGAAGATACGGAAGACGGAGAATACTTTGAGAGATGTATATGAATATGAATTATGATCGTAGAACAAAGAAATGTCGATCGATGGAGCGTGCAAGACACAAATGCTCTCTTTCCGGCACACAACATTCGGTTCGACAAACACTCGTTTCTAATGATGAACGGAAATAGATAAATGAATAAATAAATAGATAAATTGAAAGTGTGTGTGTGTGTGTGTGTGTGTGTGTGTGTGTGTGTGTGTGTGTGTGTGTGTGTGTGTGTGTGTGTGTGTGTGTGTGTGTGTGTGTGTGAACAGAAGAATATAATAGAATAGAATACTTTTTATTGTCATAAAACCTTAAAGTTTATAAGACACAATGAAACATAAACATGAGCATAGAAACATTCGTAACACGTGTGTGTGTGTGTGTGTGTGTGTGTGTGTGTGTGTGTGTGTGTGCAGCAGGATTCACACGCGAGAGTCATAAAGGCTTTGCCTCTTGATGTTCTTTCATCTAGTGGTTCTATGTGCATGTCAGTTTTGTTTTAATTTGTTTCCCGATATTTCGTTAGCGTTGTTCTTGGTGAATGTACAGGCTTGGATTCTAAAACATTTGAACATACACATGGGGGTCTTCTGGGTCTGTCTTTCAGTGTTCGATACTTTTTTTCTTTCATTTATTTCGATATCGTTTCTTGTTGTTCACCTTTGTTCAAGTCAGTTGATCATTATACAATAGTTATGAGCATTTACAGATGAAATACCCCACATTCTGTGTCATGTTGGCATAATAAGATGTTATCGCGTATCGTTCTTTCTAAGCTGTAGCATTTGAGTCGCTTCCATCTCGCTTCACTGTAATTTTTTTTTCTGGCATGCGTATTTATCAATTAACAATTTCATTATTGTTTCGGTATCAGAGTAACTCACACATCAAATGAGCTGTCATCTCATTTAAAACAAGCACCATCTACTGACACATTCACAAATCAGTGGACTATTCACCGAAATTCTTAACCATTTTTAGAAGTTTGACGCGCACAATACTTCGGCAAACTGGGCGTGGAAACTCAATTTTTTGAAATCATACCAGACTATCTTATACAAGAAAGAAGCGGCTGTGCAAATCTTCTCGGCCCGTTTGGTTCATACTCTGCTGCTGCTGCTGCTGCTGCTACTACTACTACTGCTACTGCTACCACTACTGCTGCTGCTGCTACTACTACTACTGCTCCTTGTTTGTTAGACGATATCATCGAGGAAACCAGGAACGATGTAACACATCCGGCAAAAACAGGAAACGGGACATGTGATGAAGCCAGAATGTTACACCGCCTCTCCAACCTAGATGCATTCGGAATAAGATATAATCTTTGAACACAGATCGTTTGTTAATTAAATGAATTCCGAACCAGTAGATGACACGGTCGTTACTGATTACACCGTCCAAGCAGCTATTTGGGCGGAGGAACTTAACCCTTTCACCGCCAGTCAATCTAGAGTACAAAATTCCTTTGTTGTATAAACACAGAAAAGACAGTGGCTAAGAATAGCTGGGGATTCCCCCTGCGATGTGTAGAAAATATGGCCTATCCTACCACCGAACATTAAGAGCAGTAGGTTCATGGATAACAGACCAATGAATGGTCACCTTTCAGTGACATGAGTCCTCTACCACGCATGTGCCTAAATGCGAGCTTGGCGGTGAAAGGGTTAAAGTCTCATGGAATGCCTAATTGCATGCTGGGATATACGTTGCATCGTCAGAGACGCATGCTTCGTCTGCTGGTTAGCAAATATCGATAGTGGGCACAACAAAAAGGAGAAGACAATAAGTGTGACGAATCTGGGTACGTTGCAGCACATCTGGTTTTCAATAAGCTTCTTGCAGAGAAAATGAAACGGCTGATTCCGTCATCTTTGAAGTGGAAGCTCCTGTTTCTGATTACGAAGTTTTATTTTATTCATTTTTATTATTATTTTTTTTATTATATATTTTATTTACTTTTTTTTTTTATCAAGGCCTCACTAAGCGCGTTGGGTTACGCTGCTGGTTAGGCATCTGCTTGGTAGATGTGGTGTAGCGTATATGGATTTGACCGAACGCAGTGACGCCTCCTTGAGCTACTGATACTGATACTAACTGAAAGCTAACAATAAAAGCATAATTAATATAACTTATCCGAAACACACACACACACACACACACACACACACACACACATATATATATATATATATATATATATATCACAAAACAAAGACGCCTGGCACATACTGCTCAGCGTCAGCCACAATAACGGTGTGGAAAAAAAAAATCATACCTGCAGTCACTGATGACACCGACTTTTTTTAACACAAAGAACAGAGTATAATCTTTTATAGTGTCCAGTCTCTGCTTACGAACTACACAGCCGAAATTCGCAAGGACTAATTCAGGACCATGAAAGGAACAAAACCTGACTGAAATAATGAAATATATGCTTGGTCACTAATAAGTCTGTTATAGGTTTTAATGCGCAGTTCAATCTACCCCGATATGAGGAATTGACTCTTA
>NC_134890.1:2900147-2907647 GCF_041734735.1 Babylonia areolata
CACACACACAATTATAAAACAAGCAAACAAAGACATACGTACACATTCACGCTCACACACTCAAACACAAACACACACAAACACACGCACGCACTTACTGTTCATTTGCTAGCACGATCACACATGCATTCAATTTTTCATTCATAATCGTATGGCAGCTAGTGGACTGAGTACAAGCAAGCCTTTGCAAAAGACCGCGAGTAGGTTGATCAAAAGTATCGAACAGAAATATTCTTATGTTAGTTTTAAAGAGAGAAGAAAAGAAGAAGAAAAAATGAGCAGATTCTTTTTTAAACTTTCGCATTAACCAGATGTGTTGATCGTGGTCTTAAGAGCCTACTTTAGGTTTGTGGGAGTTTCAATTTCACTTTCAAGGAGGTGTGAAAGCTTGCAGACTGATCTCTGCTGACAAGAAGAAGAAGAAGAAGAAGAAGAAGAAGAAGAAGAGGAAGAAGAAGAAAGAAGAAGAAGAAGAGGAAGAAGAAGAAGAAGAAGAGGAAGAAGAAGAAGAAGAGGAAGAAGAAGAAGAAGAAGAAGAAGAAGAAGAAGAGGAAGAGGAAGAGGAAGAAGAAAGAGGAGGAGGAGGAAGAAGAAGAAGAAGAAGAAGAAGAAGAAGAAGAAGAAGAAGAAGAAGAAGAAGAAAGGAGCAGATACCTAACATCTCAGAAAGCCAACGCACTGATCAAGACCTTGAGTGCCTACCCTAGGTTTAAGTAAAACTTCACCAACAAAGAAAAGAATAAGGTAAATACAGTAAAATATCACAAAGTGAACTTCTTCTTCTTCTTCTCCCGTTTCTTCTTCTTCTTTTGCATTCGTGGGTTCCAACTCGCACGTTCACTCGTATGTACACGAGTGGGCTTTTACGTGTATGACCGTTTTAACCCTGCCATGTAGGCAGCCATACTCCGTTTTTGGGGGTGTGCATGCTGGGTATGTTCTTGTTTCCATAACCCACCGAACGCTGACATGGGTTACATGATCTTTAACGTGCTTATTTGATCTTCTGCGTGCGTATACACACGAAGGGGATCAGGCACAAACAGGTCTGCACATATGTTGACCTGCTGGGAGATCGGGAAAATCTCCACCCTTTACCCACCAGGCGCCGTTACCGTGATTCGAACCCGGGACCCTCAGATTGAAAATCCAGCGTTCTAACCACTCGGCTACTGCGCCCGTCATAAAGGAAACGACACGTAGAGGTTGAATAAAGGACTTGGCCTCAGTGTGATCCAGTGTTCACCAGTGATCAGGGTTCGATACCCCGATTCGGCATGGTGTTGTGTCCTTGGGAAAGGCATTTTTCTCCGATTTTCCTCACTCCATCCAGGTGTGAATGGGTACCTGATTTCCTTAGGGATGGTTCAAACCGCGGAAGGAGAGGACTTGGCCCCGCCTTCCTGTGTTGAGCCCTGGGCGCAGTGGATGCGAGTTCACTGGCGCGTTGGGGCTTTTACCCGTTTAACTAGATGCATGCAAATCACAGAGCACATACGGTTTTCATTTTCTGTGCTTTAACCCTGTTTTTAAGTGTTCTGAACGTCGCTTTTTTTTCGTTGGCTGAAGATATGGATACTAGCAAACATGCGCATGATTATGTGTGTATTTCGTTTGATGATTCAATGTTGTTTTTGTGGATATGTTCATTTTCATTTTGCCTTGACGGCATGCTAATTCCAATACCCCCGATATAAAAAAAATGTCCGTGTGTGTGTGTGTGTGTGTGTGTGTGTGTGTGTGTGTGTGTGTGTGTGTGTGTGTGTGTGTGTGTCTGTCTGTCTGTCTGTGTGTGTTTGTGTCTGTGTGTGTGTGTCTGTGTTTGTGCGTGTCTGTGCGCGCGCGCGTGTGTGTGTGTAACAAACAAATGTCTGTATAAAAGCGAATAGTAACCTTGGAAGAATTAGAGAGGAGGAGGAATCAACAGAAGAAGAAGATGGTGTGTGTCCATCGAGATCGATGATGACCATCGTTGTCATCCAGCTGGGGGAGGGTGGTGGTGGGGTGGGGGATGCTCATGAATCTATCTGTGAGTGCGCAGATGGCTGAACAGTCCAATCTGCGCACGAATTGTTCGCTGACAGTTGAGGGCAGGCAAAGACAGGCATATCATTGTCAGGGAGCTTGTTTGCCCGTGACTTTCTGGCCTGCCTCTTCTGAACAGCTGCAGCAGTCCTGTTGGCCTCGCACAACTTGGCGCCTTTGTGCACAGCAGCGCGCCATTTGTCACGGTCCGAGGAATCAGCAAAAGAAGAAGAAGATCAAAAGCAAGAAGAAGAAGAGTTAAATCGAAGTAGAAGTATCCTGAGTACACTACGTCAACATAAATGCTGCATTTCGCTACTTCATGAGCGCGTATGTTGCCAGCAGGTGTCGCCACGTCTTACTCCAGCAGGCCTATCATTTACCATGCTATGCTGACATTAAGTAGCTTGTTCGCGTTCTTAGAGGGTCGACCTAATGAGCTTATTACATGTCCGATAAGCATTTATATGAAAGAGAGAGGAGGGGAATCAAAGGAAGAGAGTGGTGTGGTCTCAAGGAATCGATTGTACTCGATTTCTCCACGCTGGGTAGATGTTGATGTTGGGGATTTCTATGTTATCTTGATGTGCTCAGATGGCTGAACTCCAATCGCGACAGAATTGGTCGCTGACCAGTTGAGGTTGTGCATGTACAGCTTTCTATTGTCGGAGCTTGTTGCCCGGACTTCTGGCCTGCCTCTGTCAACAGCTGAGCAGTCCTGTTTGGCCTCGCTTTAATTGCCTTTGTCACAAAGAAGCGCGCCATTGATGTCGTGAATTCATGTATAAGTATATAGACTAAGGCAAAAGAAGATAAGTTAATCAAGTAGAAGTATTGTGTGTACATGTTCAATACCTATGCTGCAATTTCGCACTTAAGAGGCGTATTGAATGATGGTTGTCGCTACGTCTTACCAGAGGCTATCATTACAAGTAGGCTGCCATTGAATTAATTAGCTTTTGTTCTGTTTTTAGAGGGTCGACTAAGATATTTGCTCAAGTAGTTTTTTTATTATGACAAGAGCGGAGGGAGGAATTGCTTGACCCGGTGGTGGGTAAAGGAATCATATGTCACTTATGTACTTATCGTTACTTAAAAACTTGAAATATGTTAGGATTTTGTGCTTGTTTGTTTTAGGCTGATGGTCTCAAAGAGAAAAGACGGAGGGGTCTGCATTAGAGTTATGTTGTGTGTTGTTTTACTATTCCAAGAAGTTCAAGAGCCCCCTGCAGAATCCCAGCGTGAGTCCAGTGTGTTCACCATGACCCAGCTTTGTCTTCTTTGACAGGTGTTGATCAGAAAAATGAGTCACATGGATGCTTGAATAGGCTTCCGGATTCTGACTGAAGATGGAAAACTGGGTGGAAGTGTTAGACGTGTGTCTTGAGCGGTTAATGATCAGTAAAGGGGCTCGCCTCTAGTTGTTCTCTTACACATTGACCTTTCGTACTATGGGTTCAGAACAAAAAGCCACCTTAGCTCGATGCGTAGAATTGGTGTATCCTTGTCAACATTGCACCGTTTCATTATAAGGCCTTCCTTGCAAATTTTGATGATGAATGGGTGAACGCTTTGACGGTCGTCTCGTTTCGACCGTTAGTAGGAAAGAGTGAACTGGAGACTTGCAGTTGAGGATGATGAGGTTGGACTCGGTTATAGGATGGGTTGTATGGGATGGATAGGTGGTTATGTTTGGGGTTGGGTTGCCTGTTTGGTTTTACTGGGTTTGTTATATAATAAGGACATTATATAGAAATGTGATTGATGTTAGATGGATAATTCTAATATAGTCTAGGCTATATCCATACTAATGTATATATAATCAACTGTCATGCCAATATAATACATTAAAAATTTCAAACAGCTCAATCCAATCTTTCAAGAATATAAAACAAAACATTATCCACCAAACAATAAAAATAATAAAATGCTAGATTAAAAAAAAATACATATAAAAACAACGCATTTATTTTAGACAAAGAAACATTGCGCCCACAAACACACATCGCGCTTCAACACACAAACACCCGACCCACACCACACACAGCACCGACCGACCGCACGCGCCAACATAGAAATCGACTGCACAAACATGATTATCGACGTGCAGTAAGATGGATAAAATATCTCTGGCATAAAACTCCATGTGGCGAAAAGAGTTTGGACTATCCATCGTGCTGAATACAGAAATGTTTGCGGAAAAGATGCGTTTTCAGATCTGACTTGAAGGTCTGGAGATCAGGAGCATTTCTGAGGAACGATGGCAAAGAATTCCAAATTGGGGGTACTTGAGCCTTAAAAGACCCTTTCCCTGCACATTTTAAATTAGTTCTTGGGACTTTAAGTAACAGTTCAGAACTGGATCTTAGCGTTCTACATGGTTCGTACGTTTCCAGCACAGAGGAGAGATACGGGGGAAGAGATTCATCAAAATGACGGAAGACAAGTGTCGCTAGTTTATAGTGAATGCGGGACTCACAGGAAGCCAGTGTAACTGATGCAAAAGAGGTGTGACATGATCAGATTTCTTTTTTGCTAGGACAAGTCGTGCAGCATTGTTCTGTACTTTCTGTAGTCTAATAAGAGAGGCAGATGGTAAACCTGCGGAATGTAGAATTGCAGTAATCTAGTCTGGACAGGACAAAAGAGGGAACCAACTAAGCCATGTTGGGTTGCTTTGCGTTGCCTTGCCTTGGGTTGCCCAGCCCTGCATAGCACTGAACTGCAGGACAGGGTCTCAAGGCGTCATCAGCGTGTTGGGCTTATGCCAAGGTCGGGCATCTCCTGCGGTTTTTTTTTTTTTCTTTCTTTCTTTTCTTTTCTTTCCTTTTCTTACAGCAGGTGTGGTGGAGCGTGTATGGATGTGCCCGCACGCTCTGACACCTTGAAAGTGAAACTGAAACCAAGAACTGTCCTGGGTTCTGCCACGTTGTTTTCTTTACTCAGTAGGTTTCCTAGTGTGAATGTCGAGCTGCATTGTCGTCCTGATTGTCACACTTGCATTATCTTTGTGTGTTAATTTGTTTAGTAGCAGCAGCAACATGGGCAATGGAGAAGTATTAGTAGTAGCAGCAGCAGCAGCAGCAGTAGTAGTAGTATCAGTAGCAGTAGCTCAAGGAGGCGTCACTGCGTTCGGTCAAATCCATATACGCTACACCACATCTGCCATGCAGGTGCCTGACCAGCAGCGTAAACCAACGCGCTTAGTCAGGCCTTGAGAAAAAAATGAATAAAACAAGATAAAATAAAGATTAAAAAAAAAAATTAATAATAGTAATAATGATAAATTAAATTAACCCAAAAAAAAGAATAAAATAAATAAATTAATAATAAAATAAATAAATAAAAATGAATAGATAAATACATAAAAATACTAATAATAATATTTATAAGGCGCAAAATCTTGATGAAGTCAACTCTAAGCGCAAAAGAAGAGAAGACAACAATGATGATAAACAAAAAGTAGTAGAAGTAGTAATAGTAGGAGTAGTAGGAGACGTAGTAATAGTAGGAGATGTAGTAGTTCCTTTTTAAGGGCAGATGAAACGTGGGGAATGTGTTAATTAATTAGTTAGCTCGTTAGTTACTTCGTGGTTTTGCTCCAATAGCCTCTTTATTCCATGCATTCATTCCTTTGTTCAGTCTCTCGGTCATTCAGTCATTCGAGCATTAGCGAACTCTGTTCTTTCTTGACTGACATTATTCACGACTAACCAGACAAACTCGTGGCTACCTAGGTGTTAAACATCAATGTGTTGGGGGGAAAAACCGCATGCGCTGTAGTCTCATGCAGATAACATGTCCCTAAATCAAAGACCTTTACATGTATATCTTACATTTACTTTTCTGCTTTTTTTTTCAGCGATGCTCTTCTGCATTGATGTAAGCTTAACTAATGTTGGCGTGTTTTTTTCAGAGGCTTTGCAGATGAGGGGTGACAGGGTTGGGGGATAGGGGTGTGGGAGGATACGGGGAGTGGGGTGTAGCAGGGAATCATGGATTTAATATCGTTTTGTTGTCTCGAGTTGAATACCCCGATGTGACTGGGGTTTAGACGATGAGTTAAGTTAACGCCAATCACCCCAGTAAGGACACCAGTGTTCGAGTGATGTACCGCAATGAGCAAATATTGACCCACGGAATGTTAAACACGCACTTAAGAGCTGGGCACGTTTTAATGGCTGCAGTACATCAGAGAGAGCTTGTGAGAACCTAGGTTCTTGGACGTGTATATAATAACGTCCGCTGAAAGATCTCACAAGCCATCGAACAAAGCTGACTGTTGTTCAGCTACAGAGCGCCAGTCTTGGAACTTTCGCTTACAGAGTCTTGGAACTTTCGCTTACAGAGCGCCAGTCTTGGAACTTTTGCTTACAGAGCACCAGTCTTGGAACTAACTCGGGTGAGATGTTTTATTTCTCGTTGATTTGTTGGCTTTGGTACATGATCCCTCTGTGGAGGAAGACTCGAGAAACCAGTTTCTTCAGGGGTATGGGTTCGATTCCCACCACTGCCACTATGATGCGATGTTGTCCTCCAATCTGACAGCGATGCAACTAATACAGATAGCTAAAATGACGTGATTGTCTCTGTCTTACAGCTGTTCTGCCAGCTCTCGTTGACTCGCTTGTGTAAACAAAGTGAGTCTATGTTTTAACCCGGTGTTCGGTTGTCTGTGTGTGTGTGTGTGTGTGTGTGTGTGTGTGTGTGTGTGTGTGTGTGTGTGTGTGTGTGTGTGTGTGTGTGTGTGTGTGTGTGTGTGTGTCCGTGTGTCTGTGTGTCCGTGGTAAACTTTAACATTGACATTTTCTCTACAAATACTTTGTCAGTTGACACCAAATTTGGCATAAAAATAGGAAAAATTCAGTTCTTTCCAGTCATCTTGTTTAAAACAATATTGCGCCTCTGGGATGGGCACACAAAAAATAAAAAAAGAAGCTTAATTATATGCAAACTGCATTTACTGTTATATTTATATTTTTGTATTCTCTAAACTTGGCACTTTGATCTGGTGTTCTGACGCAACAACAAGAGGAGTCATTATTATCATTTTTTGTTCAAACAGGAACTTCTTTTGCTAAGCATGAAATTTTTATTTATTTTGCAAACGTTTTGGTGCAGATAGTAAAAAAGGGAAATTACTCTGTAATTAATACTAGGGGACTTAATTTATCACAAGTGAGTCTTAAAGGCCTTGCCTCTCTTGTTTTTCTTTCTTTCTTACCCTTCAGGGCCGAATGCAAAAAAACAGCTATGCTTACTCCACTACCCTCGTGAAATAAACATTCGTTTCACTTCGTTTTGTTTCTGTTAGTTTCGTATCATTACGCGCATTCCCCGGATGTCAAGTGCCTTTTACAACAGCCGCAACTGAACTTTAAACCAAATAAATGTTGATGATATGGATACTTATTTAGCGCCTATTCTCGGTCGGAGACCAAGCTTTAAACGCTTTTCAAACACGGAGTCATTTGC
>NC_134890.1:2912647-2917647 GCF_041734735.1 Babylonia areolata
TCCAGAAGACCTGAGAGAACGGGATGGAGTGTAGATATGAAGGACAGGAGATAAGTAAGATGGGAGGGAGCCTTCGAAGTGGGGACAAGCCAATATGTCAATTCTGTACTGAATTCTCTACTGAATGGGCAACCAATGAAGCTGATGCAAGAGAGGAGTAGCACGATTTTTTTTTAATAATGTGGATGTAGGTTCGGGTGTCGGTGTACAGCGATGGGATGGAGAAAGTGTTTTTCCTCTTCAATGGTGAAGGCACGACCTCCCTGGATTTCTTCAAGGCTGACAACCTTGTGGCCTCTTCCTTTGGCGACATCAACCCCAACACAACCACTTTCAACTACTTCTCTATCAAAGGGTGCGTCCGTCTCTCTTAATATCTGTCTCTGTCTCTTTGTTTCCATGTCTCTCCACCTCTGAGTCTCTCACTTTCTGTCTTTGTAGCCATTTAGTTATTATGTCTGTCTGTCTGTCTGTCTGTCTGTCTGTCTCTCTCTCTGTGGTAACTTAGACACTCATCTTTCTTTCCTCTATATCCATGATAACGTAGGCACTCACCTTTCTTTTATCTGTATCCATGGTAACTTAGACACTCATCTTTCTTTCTCCGTATCTAAGGTAACTTAGACACTCTTATTTCTTTCCTCTATGTTTATGGTAACTTAGACTCTTATTTCTTTCCTCTATGTCTATGGTAACTTAGACAAACCCTTTCCTCTCATCAATTATTCTCCTCCTTCAAGTGTGGTTGTAAGGTAGACAGTTATCTTCTTCCTTCCATATTTGTGGTGACTCAGATAGGTAGCAGTAGTAGTAGTAGAAATTGTAGCAGCAGCAGCCGCAACAGCAGCAGTAGCAGTGACAGCAAGAGTAGTAGTAGTAGCAGCAGCAGCAGCAGCGGTAGTATTAGAAGTAGTAGCAGCAGTAGCTACAGCAGCAACAGCTGTAGTAGTAGTTGTTGTAATAGCAGCAGCAGCAATAGTTGTAGTAGAAGAAGCTGCAGCAGCAACAAGAGCAGCTGTAGTCGTAGCAGCAGCAGCAGTCGTAGTAGTAGTAGCAGCAGCAGTAGTAGTAGCAGCAGCAGCAGTAGTAGAAGCAGCAGCAGTAGTAGTAGCAGCAGCAGCAGTAGTAGCAGCAGCAGTAGTAGTAGTAGTAGTAGCAGCAGCAGCAGTAGTAGTAGCAGCAGCAGCAGTAGTGGTAGCAGCAGCAGCAGCAGTAGTAGTAGCAGCAGCAGTAGTAGTGGTAGCAGCAGCAGCAGCAGCAGTAGTAGCAGTAGTAGTAGCAGCAGCAGCAGCAGCAGTAGAAGCAGCAGCAGCAGCAGCAGCAACGAGGCCATTGCTCGTCTGCCCCAGGTAAAGATCAACGAGAACCTAATCACCTTCCCCAAAGAAGATGAAGTCAGGAAGGCGGTGAAGCAACTCTCCTGTAGCAAAGTGCCAGGATCAATGCAATCCCTGCTGAGGTATACAAAGCAGGAGGCCCTGCCATGCTGACAGATGCCTACCGTGACTGCGAAGAAGGAATCCACTTCAGGTACAGGACCGATGGAAGATTGTTCAACCTCAAGCACCTGCAGATTGTTACAAAAGTGAAAGAGACTGTCATCAGAGACCTTGTTTGCTGATGACTACTCACTCAACACCAGCACAGAGCAGAAGATGCAGTGTGAAATGGACTGCTTCTCATAAGCCTGCGACAAATTCGGTCTCACCATCAGTACCAAAAAGACCGAAGTTATGTACCAGCCTGCTCCAGGAAAGCGCATACCAGAAGCCACGCATCACAGTGAAGGGGCAGAACCTCCAGGCATTCGACAACTTCACCTGCCTGGGCAGTACGCTCTCCAGCGCAGTGAACATCGACGCTGAGGTCAACATCAAGATCGCCAAAGCCAGCGCCGCCTGTGGGAGACTCCGTGAGAACGTCTGGGAGTGGAGAGGGCTCAGCGCTACCACCAAGCTGAAGGTCTACTGTGCAGTGGTCCTTACCACCCTTCTTTACGCCAGCGAGACCTGGACTGTCCACAGCAGACACGACAAACAGCTCAATCGCTTCCACCTGAGCTGTCTCTGCAGACTCCACATCAGGTGGAAGGACAAAGTCTTCGACACGAAGTTCTAGAATAAGCTGGCCTCCGCAGCGTCTACGTCCTCCTGCAGATGGGCTGGACATATGGTCAGAATGCCAGACAGTCGACTGCCTGTGCAGCTGCTGTATAGAGAACTGTGTCAGGGCAAGCGTTCAGTTGGGAGGGCAGAAAAAACACTATGAAGACTGCCTCAAAGCGTCCTTCAACGACCTGGGCATCGGCATCAACACGTGGGAGACACTTGCTCTGGACTGTCCAGCGTAGCAAGATCACCACAGGAGCCCGTGCAGCTGAAGCCTGACGCATCACAGAGGCGCAACGAAAGCGTGCTGTACGCAAGGCTCGAGCAGCATCCACTGCCACAACAGCACCCACACACTTGTGTCCCACATGTGGGCGAGCCTTCAGGGCCTGGACTGGCCTCATCAGTCACCTCCGGACCCATAGTCGCCGATCTTCCATCTGATTTTTGAAGCCATTGTCATCTTCGAATCCGATGGACGAACATCACAGTAGTAATAGTAGTAGTAGTGTTGTTATTGTTATTGTTATTATCATTATTATCCTCCACGGTGTGTTCCAGTCATGAGCGACTGCCTGAGGTGCAGCGGCGTTTCTTCGTCAACAGTCACTACGCTAAGAACTGTCATGCCGATGCTGGCTGGATGGTGGTGGTGGACAAAGCCGAAATGTGCGAGTTCACCAGAAGACACCCCGTCCCTGCTGTTCTGTACTCCGATACTGGAACCAGTCAAGTGTGGAAATCTGGTGGTGGGTTGTTTATGCATCAACACCAGCTCTGGTTATGGATTTTTTTTTTCTCTTTGAAGGTTATTTGCTTATATTTGTGTTTTGCCGGAACCAGTCACGTTTGGAGCATTGTTGGTGGGTACTTTATACTTGTGTGTGTGTGTGTTGGAGAGGGGGTTGGGGGTGGGGGGGTCAGGTAAGAGGCCCTTCTCTGCTACTGGTAACCATGTAACCCAGTACTACCTGCCCCATGTGGATAGTAAACCCAACATGAAAATCCGATCTAGAGATGAATTGTCTCAGCCAGATTTGGAATAATATTATTATTGAAGATGGCTTTTAAACGAGATGGTTGCTGGCCCCCTTACATAACATGCGGCGTACATGGCCCATTGATGTGTGGATACGCCCTGGTGCCCACGAACCAGCCCCCATGTATGGGTCAGATACGAAAAGGTCATCCCAACAGCGGAGTAGGCGGAAGAGGAGACATCTCCCAATGGCTTCAATGGCGGATGAGGATGCCAACAATGGATAGGGAGACTTGTGAGCACGCCGCAAGAACTGCTGTGGACCCACAATATTCAAGGCTTGTCTACCTAGAGTGTGACCTGGATTCGGCGGACTGCGTGGAAGAAACCATCATTGGTTCAACGGGCAGAGACGATTTTCAGCAATACGCTGTGGAGCGCTAAAAGGGGCAGCGAGACACATGCAGAACACTGCTGGCCATCTACTGCATCCTGACCTATCTCCCGCCCTCTCGACTATGTCTTGCCACTGGGTCCAGATAGGCCGGGACGAGAGAGTGAGGCTGACGACCTGCGCAACTCTTCTTCACTTTAATCCAAGTCAAGCGCAAGTCATGACTTCAAACTACACCGTCCTCAGAGAAGAACGGCACTGATCGTCAAAGAGCTGGCTCGCTACAATGCGGACATAGCAGCTCTCAGTGAAACGCGCCTAGCAGACATGGGCTTGCTTACAGAACGTGGTGGTGGATACACGTTCTTCTGGAGTGGTCACAGCACCGCTCAACACTGAACGACGAGAAGCAGACGTGGGATTTGCCATCAAATCTCACCTCGCCTGTAAACTCACCAAGCTTCCAGATGGCATCAACGACCGTCTGATGTCACTTCAGCTCACACTTTCAAACAAAAAGAGTGCAACGCTAACTAGTGCCTACGCTCCCACCATCACCAACCCAGATGATATTAAAGACAAGTACTATGAAGAACTCGAAGCCCTTATGTCAGCAGTCCCACAGTCAGAGAAGCTCATTGTTTTCAGGGACTTCAATGCCAGAGAAGGGACAGACTACCAAACCTGGGAAGGGATCACTGGAAAACACAGCACTGGCAAGTGTAACAGCAACGGCCTTCTGCTCCTCAAGACGTCTGCCACACACGACCTTGTCATCACCAACACCCTGTTCCGCCTACCCACCTGTAAGAAGATGTCATGGATGCACCTTCGCTCGAGACACTGGCATCTTATGGACTACATCATCACCAGGAAGAGGGACAGGCTGGACGTCAGAGTGACGACAGCCATGTGTGGTGCCGACTGCTGGACCGACCACCGCCTCATTGTGTCAAAGTTCAGGCTTTGCATTCTGCCCATGAGAAGACTGCAAAGTCAGAAGACTGCAAAGAGGCTGAATGTCTCCAAGCTGAAAAACAGCAAGGTTGCAGAAGAACTCGCTGACAACCTTGAAGGCAGATTGCCAGACACACCACAGGAAGACGGGACCAGCGTTGAGGAACGGTGGATGGCCTTCAGAGACACTGTCTACACTACTGCCCTCGAACATCTACGACGCGCTAAAGGCTGTATAGGGACCCCAGTCGTCCGGCTCCTCACCCCTCCTCAACACAGATGTGACGCAGCTGCTGACAGAGAAGAAGCAGATTCTAGAGCGGTGCGCTGAGCACTACAACAACGTCCTAACCGTGGGCATTGCTCGTCAGACCCAGAAAGAGATCAACGAGGACCTCGGCACCCTCCCCACAGAAGATGAAGTCAGAAAGGCAGTGAAGCAACTCTCCTGTGGCAAAGCGCCAGGATCCGATTCAATCCCTGCTGAGGTATACAAAACAGGAGGCCCTGCCATGATGTAAAAGCTGACTGAACTCTTCAAGTCCATGTGGAACGAGCTGAA
>NC_134890.1:2927647-2972647 GCF_041734735.1 Babylonia areolata
TTGGTTCGAAAATCTGTTATGTGGTACTTTTCCTTGTGCAGAATGCAGCTTATTCTTCTGAAATGACTTCTGCCTGTGGTCTGATTCTGCTCAAGATTACTCTGAGCATCTCTCTGCCTGAATTGCTGAGCAGACTGATAGTTCTGTAATTCTGACACAGTTGTAAGTTGCCTTTCTTGGGCACAGTGATAATCAGGGATTCTGATACAGATCCCGGTGATACATCTGTCACTGTTTCTTCTTGTTTCATCAGTTCAGTTGATACATTGCTGATGCCTGCTGCTCTTGTGACTTCCTCCACTTCTTCACTCAGTATTGGAAAGTCATCTTTGTTTCTTGAATCTTGGCTTGAGAGTGCATTAGTCTCTCCATCTGCTTAATGGTTATAAAGCTCTCTGCAATATTCTCTTCATCTGTGGTCATCACACGTAGTCTCGTTAATCACATTGTAGGTACGCGAGATATCAAACCTGCCCCTGGACGCTCTTGGACTTTTTTCTTATTTTTTTTTCTATTTTTCCGAGCATGCCACCGACCTAAGTTAATAATCATTTTATGGTTAACATTAAGCATTGTATGTTTCATCGTGAACAGAAATACGATAATGTCTGCATCACTTTTTTTCTGTGAGTCTATGTAATAACATGCTTCCTTGCTTGCTCTCTCTCTCTCTCTCTCTCTCTCTCTGGTCGTTACACATACATATCTGATCAAGGTAGCAGTGTGAACGACTATTACCTGGCTTCTGTAACTTTGTTTGAACATGTTTGTGACATTTTGACACTTGACATTCTGGACAGGATAGAATCTGATCATCTCCCTCTTTTGTTGTCCTTTGACTGGCAGGCTACTTGCACGTCTACCAGATATCCTGCTAATGTGAATGAGCAACAGTTCATTGATAGATATAGATGGAGTACATTACATGCACAAACCTTTTTTGACTCAATGAATTCGAGAAAAGTAAAAGAAGAAATAGACAATGCATCCGACTTGATTAAGGTAGACGTTAATTTAGCATTGATTAAGTTTAACCAAATTGTTAAAGATCAGGCAATGTACATGAAGAAAAGGGTCCCTATTACAAAAGAGTTACGACAAGAATGGTTTGACCGGGAATGTAGAATAACTAGACGTAAGGTGCGAAGACTTTTTAGAAAATTTAAACACACTTCAGATAAAGATGATAGAGTAATGTTTTGCATTGCAAGAAGAGAATACAAAAACATGATCTCTAGGAAAAAGAAAGAATACAATGAATCACTTCTAAATGAATTGGTAAATTCAATAACATGCCAGAAGATGTTTTGGGAAACAATAAATAAAGTCTCATGTAAAAAGTATCAATCACAAAATAAGATATCTGTAGACCAGTGGTATGATCATTTTAGAAATGTACTTGAAAAAGAAGCAGATGATTTAGATGAAGATGATGTAATAGATGAAGCAGTAGAAGATGGAGCAAATGAAGTTATAAACAGACCAATATCCAGGGATGAATTATTGTTAGCAATTAGAAAATTGAAGAGTGGAAAATCAGCTGGACCTGATGAATTAATCGGCGAGTTTTTCAAAAATGGTGGTGAATCCATATTAATGTTTTTTGTTGAATTTATTTAATCATTTATTTGACAATGGTATTTATCCACAAAACTGGACCGAATTAATTATTTTACCATTGTTTAAGAAAGGTGATGTGAATGACACAAATAATTATAGAGGAATATCATTATGTAATTCTAGTAGTAAATTGTATAGTTCGATTATTAATTACAGACTACAAGAATGGGTGAGTTTAAACAACATAACAGGTGAACATCAAGCTGGTTTTAAGAAAGATTATTGTACTATTGATCATATATTTACATTGTTAGCTGCTGTTCAGAGACAATTTGCCAATAATCAAAAGTTATATGTTGCATTTGTGGATTTTGAAAAAGCATTTGATTCAATACCTAGGAAATTGTTGTGGCCTGTTTTGTTAAAAAATGGAATTAGAGGTAAACTGTATCGATGTATTAAAAGCATGTACAGAGAAGTGAAATCTAGGATAAGAAGTGGAGCGAAATTATCAGATTTTGTTAATTGCACCAGAGGAGTAAAGCAAGGCGATGTTTGTAGTCCTGTTTTATTTTCATTGTTTGTCAATGAGATTGCCCTCGAAATCATTGAAAACGGGCGACATGGGGTGACTTTTGATTTGATAGAGTTGTTTATGTTGCTTTTTCCCGATGATATGATTTTGTTATCAATATCAGTTATTGGTTTGCAAAGACAGTTGAATAGTTTGTATGAAGCCGCAATGAAACTAGAATTAAGAGTAAATATGGACAAAACAAATATAATTGTGTTTCGAAAGGGTGGGTATCTTAGTAGACATGAACAATGGTCTTATGGTAATGAAACAGTAAAAGTGGTAAATGTATACAAGTATCTTGGAATATTTTTTTCAACTAGACTTAATTTTTCTTTTGCGTGTCAGGATTTAGTAAACAGAGCAAAGAGAGCTGTTTTGATTATACTTCGTGTTATGTACAAATTAGATTGTAGCTCATATACTATATTTATAAAGTTATTTGATTCTCAGGTACAGTCTATTTTACAATATGGTGCTGAAATATGGGCTTTTGAAAATGGTGCAGACATTGAAAGACTACACCTGTTTGCTATGAAACGTTTCTTGAATGTTGACAGGCGAACACCTAATGACTTTATTTATGGTGAACTTGGGAGATACCCGATATACCTAAATTCTTATGTAAAATGTATTAATTACTGGCTAAAATTAACTAGAATGGATAGTTATAGGTTACCATACAAAGCTTACAGGTCGCTGTATAATTTAGACAATAATGGTAAGAAGACTTGGGCTACAGGTATTAGAAAATGTTTGTGTTCCTATGGATTTGCCTATGTATGGGATAACCAGGGTGTTGAAAATGTAACAGGATTTATGAAATGTTTTAAACAAAGACTTGTTGACTGTAGATGGCAGAGCTGGCTTGATCACGTACAGAACAGCAATAGATTTGCTGAATACAGGATGTTTAAAGTGACAAATAGTGTGGAACCATATATTGAAATTGCAATGAATAGATATGTTAAATGTGCTCTGACTAAATTAAGATTTGGCGTAACAGACATTGCCTGCCATAGGTTTAGATTTAGCGACAGAAGAGTAGATAAAGTACAGTGTCGTTTATGTCATGATTCAGAAGAAGATGAAATTCATTTTATGTTTTGCTGTCCTGTCTTTCACGACTTAAGGATAAAATATATTCAACCTAAGTTTTATAATAGCCCATGTCGCTTTAGATTTAATTTGCTTATGTCATCTAGAAATGAAATTGTTTTACGTAATGTTGCGTTCTACATTTACTATGCCTTGAAACGATTACGTACGGCTGTAACTTAAATCATAGTATCAATTTGAATTTTCATGACAATAATTATGTTAAGATCAAATACTAGACACTGTGTTATTGTAACTTTGATTGTTTGTTTTGTGTATGATTTCCCCTTCAATTAGGGGCTTAGGCCTAAATTTGAATAAACATTTCGCATTCGCATTCGCATTCTCTCTCTCTCTCTCTCTCTCTCTCTCTCTCTCTCTCTCTTGTTCCCACCCTGAATGTCGATGATACCTCCATAGATCAAGTTCGCGAGCACCGCGTCTTGGGAGTCATAATTGATGAAGAACTGAAATGGCAAGCTCACATTGATTCTGTCTGTAAAAGGTTGGCACGCAGTCTGTTCTTACTCAATCAGCTCAGACCTTACATAAACAGTGAAGCTCGCAAAATGTTCTTCCACGCTCACTGTCTTTCTCACGTCAACTATGCATCTGTTGTCTGGAGCTGTGCTGCAGATGTTCATCTTAAGAAACTAAATTCTCTCCACAAGAGAGCAGCCAGATTAATTCTACCAGATCACTCACTGTCAACGTTAGAAAAGCAAGCCAGATTAAATATCCTTCCACTTCAAAACCAGCTAGAATTCAACAAAGCATTACTCATGTACAAAACACACAATAACTTGGCACCGCAATATCTCCAACACCTGCTCACACGAGCTTCATGCCGATACGGCTCTAACAAATAATACATTTTGTCATGTACCCGAATTGATTTCTTCAAAACTAGTTTTGCATTTTCGGGTGCATCCCTGTGGAACTCCCTTCCTTTGCACATACAAACGGGCAGTTCTCTTCCTATTTTCAAATCAAGTCTGCATAAACATCTTCACCCCTTCCAACAGTAAATAACTCTTATCTTTGAATTACTGTAGACAGTGACAAAGGGGTCAGTTATGTCTTATTTATTGTATCAGTCATTGTTGCTGTTGTTGTTGTTCTTTCCTTGCTTTCTCATTTCATCGTGTTTTGTTTTGCTCTTTTTTTTCTTTTTTTCTTTTTTTTTTCTCTCGTTCTATTTCTTATGCATGCTTAATCTATTCATTTCGTTCTATCATAATCGTGACAAGTGTTCAAGTAATACTGGTGGTGGTGGTAGTCACTGTAGTATACTGCACTTGCCACACATAGATTTCAGAGACAGTAACAATACTGTACCTTTTAAACACCCGGATGTTTCTGGAACTTCTATATTGATGACATCTCTCTCTCTCTCTCTCTCTCTCTCTCTCTCTCTCTCTCTCTGACTCACTGTCCTATCCATCTGTCAATCTTAGTGTGCGGGGGAAGGGAAGGGGTGCTGTCAGTGTGTGTGCGCGCGTGTGTGTGTATGTATGTGTGTGCGCTCGCACGCGAGAGTCAGTGTGTGTATGCATGTGTGTGCACGGATGTGGGTGTGTGTGTGTGTGGGGGGGGGGGGGGGGGGGGCGTGGGGGGGGGTATGGCGGGGGGTGTTTTCTTCATCATGTATACAGTTCTGCATGAAAACCTTTTCCTTTCATTTATGTGTGTGCAATTTGTAATACATGTAGATTAGCAAGGACAGATTGGAAGAACAGGCAATGCCTAAAATCTTAATCCTTGAATAAAAACGTTTTGAGTTCTGAGTGTTCTTTCTCTCTCTCTCTCTCTCTCTCTCTCTCTCTCTCTCGCTATATGTTTCTCACTTCGGTCATGTCTCTGTATGTGCATAAGTATATATATATATATATATATATATATATATATATATATATATATATATATATATGTATGTGTGTGTGTGTGTGTGTGTGTGTGTGTGTGTGTGTGTTGGGTGGAGAGAGTGTGTGCATGTGTATGGATATGAATGTGTGAAAGCGTTCGTTTTACTACTTTTTACGATGTTAATGATGATGATGGTGATCATTCTTCGTTGTAGTAGTAGTAGATGTAGCAGTGTTAACAAAATTATTATTGTTGCGTCGTTATCGTTAATGTTGTTATTGCTATTGTTGTCACAAGGACAGATTGGAAGACTGGGCGATGCCTAAAATCTTTATCCTTGAGTAATCGAGTTTTTGAATCTCTCTCTCTCTCTCTCTCTCTCTCTCTCTCTGTCTGTCTCTCGCGCTGTGTGTGTGTGTGTGTGTGAGTGAGTGAGTGAGAGAGAGAGAGAGAGAGAGTGGTGTGTGTGTGCGTGTGCGTGTGCGTGTGTGTGTGTGTGTGTGTGTGTGGTAAAATTTGAATTGCTCCGTTTACAGCACACACAACTTTCAGTTCGACAAACATTCGTTTCTGATGCTGAGCAACAAATTATTTGGATTATCATGTACTGTAAAGAGTCATGGACAAAGCAAGTCACATGCCAGAGGTTCATCCTCCAAAGTCACATGCCAATGACAGAATTGAAAAACAACAGCATTTTTTGAATCGCCGCTTCGATGCGATAGGACAGGACAAAAACAAATCCACTATCTCCACACAGCAAGGTAAATTACAAAGAAACTTGCACAGTCTGCACAAGGTAAACAAGGTCAGATTAGTACCTCAAGTTAACTTTAGTGTCGAAACGAAAGAGACAAAAGATGAGAGAAAAAAAATCATAACAAAGGATTGGACTTTTGCACAGCAATGGGGTGCCACAAGAACAAAAAACGACAGCCTAAGAGAACAGTTAAAAAATACTACCCAACAGATTCAGTCATTAAGTGCAGATAACACAAGTGGTGTCCTAGGCATCAGGAGATGGGATTCCCTCAACAGACCATGGCTTGGCCTGGTGGGTGAAGGTGCAGACCTTGTTATTGATGGTCAAACAGTGGAGAGGGTCAATGAATATAGATATTTAGGGACCATCTTAGACAATAAGCTGACTTTTGACAGAAATGTTGATTCCATTCATAAGAAATGTCAATCTAGAATTTTTTGTTTACAGAAGCTTAGAAATGTTGGTATAAATTCAAATATTCTTCAAAGTTATTATCGATGTTGTATCGAGTCTGTGCTTACGGTTTCATTTATGTGCTGGTATGGAAGTTTGGGAGTGAGGAGTAAGCGTGTTTTGAACGATGTCATGAGTGTATGCAGTAAAATTGTGGGAGTGAAACAAGCTAGTATGCAAGAGCTGTATGAAAGTCGAGTGGTTAAAAAAAAAGCAGGCAGATAGCAACTGACGACACCCATATTTTAGCAAAGTATTATGAGCTATTGCCATCAGGACGATGCTACAGAACTTTTAAGTTGAAATCCAGAGCTCTGAAGACTTTTATTCCACGTTCAATCCACCTTTTAAATTCTTGAGAACTGTGTGTGTGTGTGCGCGCGCGCACTCTCATGTGAGACGTGTGAAAGTCCGTGCATGATAGGCTGTACCTTGTTCTAGTTGTGTGTGTGTGTGTGTGTGTGTGTGTGTGTGTAATAATAAAGTTATTCTTATCTAATCTTATCTTATCTGTCCATGTCTCCCTCATCCTGTCGGATGCTGGGGAGGCCAATGCAGGACAGGCAAGCCTGGCCACAGTGGTTTCCAGGGATAGTCTGTTCTGGGTTTGGTGCTGCAGTGTCATAGCTCTTCCCGCTGAAGACCAGCCCTGTGTGATGCGGAAGGAGATAGCCTGGTGAGTGGGGTATCACCATGTCTGGCCATCAGAGGACAGAGCAGACCACTGATGATGTGACAAACACAAAGGAATTTCTTTAAAAGTCCTTGTCCCCTTTTCTTCAGTGCCCCAGTTGAAAATCTCCACACAGCGCAGCGTTTGGCAGCTGGTGATCCTGCATCTCAAAGACATGCCCTGCCCATACAGCTGCGTTGTCTACTGCTTGGTCTCGATGCTGCTGACCTCTGCCTGTTCCAAGACTTAAATGTAGGAGACAAACTGACTGTGGTTGGTGTTCAGGATGGTGGGGAGGCAGTGTGGGTGGTAACGATAGGTGTCCCATCACCCAGAACCGTTCAGGAGGGCGATTAATACAACCGCTTCATACACACCGATCTGTGTGCATTTCTTCAGAGGCCTGTTGTTCCAGACTCTTTCGCACAGTCACGCAAATGGAATGATTGCCTTTGCCAAAATGTTCCTAATCTGATGAGATGGTGCACCTCAGGTTGCTGGACTGGTGGACTGTCTTCAGCTCTGGCTCACCAATGGTGAGGTGGGGTGGTTGGTCATCTTTCTGAGGTGGACTGTCTACAGATCTGTCTCACCAATGGTAAGGCGGGATGGTTGGTCATCTTTCTGAGGTGGACTGTCTACAGATCTGTCTCACCAATGGTAAGGCGGGATGGTTGGTCGTCTTTCTGAGGTGCAAGCTGATAGAGAACCTCTGTTTTCTTCAAACTGACCTCCTGTCCAGAAAGCTCACCAGCCTCTGCAAATCAGGACGGTAGATGCTGGGGTGCGGGGAGGGGAGGGGGGGGGGGGGAGCTGGACTGTATTTCACCACTGTTTACATTCGAACGAGTGCAGATGACATACTACTGCACTGGCACTCTACGTTACTCACTGACTGGGACATTCGGAAAGATTAAACGATTTCAGCACATCATGGAAACATGACAGTAATTCAGATCAAATTAATAGACCTGTGACTGCGTGTCCAACAAATAAGACCAACCATAAGTTCTGTCCTCATACCTATGCAAAGTAAGCAGTGTGTTCGACTCTTACAACAGAATCGGTCAGACGTTGGTCTTCTGGTCCAGTGTTCACCAGTGATCAGGGTTCGAGGCCCAGTTTCGGCATGGTGCTGTGTCCTAGGGACAGGCACTTTACTCCGATTTTCATCACTCCACCCAGCTGTGAATGGGTACGCGGCTTTGGTCAGTGACTCTAAAATAAATTCTATATATAAAAAAATATAATAAATAAATAATAAAATAAAACGTGGTAAGAGAGAACTGAGCGCCATCTTTTGCCCAGACCTGGACACAGTGAAAATGAATTCACTCCTGTACTCTTGGTTTGATGTGCTTATAATATTTATATTATAAGCACATCAAACCAAGAGTACAGGAGTGTGACTGAACCAGTGTAAGGAGGATTCAGAGCATGAAGAAGTGGATTACCTGTGTTCAATTTTTGTTTTGTTTTGTTTTCCTGCCAGTGTGTATCATATTGGATTACCTTTTTTCATCAAAACCATGTGATTCCTTCACTTAAGGTAAGCATTTTAATAAATTCATTGTTATATCTGTCCAGTACAAAACAGCGAACCACCAAGGAGACACATGTTCATGATCAAACAGAACAAAACAGCGAACCATAAAGGAGACACATGTTCATGATCAAACAGAACAAAACAGCGAACCATAAAGGAGACACATGTTCATGATCAAACAGAACAAAACAGCGAACCATAAAGGAGGCACATGTTCATGATCGAACAAAGCTAAACTCTCCTTTGATGAATTATTTTATCCTCGTTGATCGTTGTTTAACATTCCTGATATTTATACAACACCGTTGTTCAGAGACCACACTCTAAGCTCTTTATAACAATTTTGCTTACCAAATGCCAGGTCAGAGGTTCTCCTCTGCTACTAGTAACCATATAACCCAGTACGAACTGCCGCATGTGGTCGTCTCAACGGCGGAGCAGGCGGAAGAGGAGACACCTCCTGATGGCTGCAATGTCGACTGAGGATGCAGAGGGCAGGGAGAATTGCGAGCACGCCGCAAGAACTGCCGTAGACCCACAACATTCAAGGCTTGTCTACCTAGAGTGTGCAGCCTGGATTCGACGGACTGCGCGGAAGAAACCATCATTGGTTCAACGGACAGAAAGGCGATTTTCAGCAATGCGCCGTGGAGCGCTAAAAGGGCGCAGTGAGACACATGCAGAACACTGCTGGCCATCCACTGCATCCTGACCTATCTCCAGCCGTCTCGACTATGTCTTGCCAATGGGTCCAGATAGGCCTGGATGAGAGAGTGAAGCTGACGACCTGCGAAACTCTCCCTCAGCGCAAGTGATGACTTCAAACTTCAGCGCGCATCACCTCAAGTCCTGTGGCGATGGGGGAGTGGTGAAGCAGCAGGTGCTGATACACTGGAAGCTGTAGTCACAAACCTGCACACAGGCGGCCCCGGGCTTTGGGAAGCTCTCTACTGGACCGAAGCAGCAGTAGAGTTCAGCAGTCCCCTGAGTATCTGAGCAGCCCTCTTTAGGAAGGGGCTAGAAAAGGTGTCTCAAACAAAGCCCCCTTCACTTCTCCCTGGCAGATTACCACAGCCAGTGGGAATCCCTTATAGCGGTCGACAAGAAAAGGGGCCAGCTTACAGAACGTGGTGGTGGACGTACGTGCTTTTGGAGTGGTCGCAGAAGCGCTGAATGACGAGAAGCAGGCGTGGGTCTTGCCATGAAATCTCACCTCGCTTCCAGATGGCATCAACGACCGCCTGATGACACTTCAGCTCACACTTTCAAGCAAAAAGAGTGCAATGCTAACTAGTGCCTACGCTCCCACCATCACCAACCCAGATGATATTAAAGACAAGTGCTATAACGAACATGACGCCCTATTTCAGCAGTCCCACAGTCAGAGAAGCTTGTTTTTTTTCAGGGACTTTGATGCCAGAGTAGGGACAGACTACCAAACCTGGGAAGGGATCACTGGAAGAAATTGCACTGGCAAGTGTAACAGCAACGGCCTTCTGCTCCTCAATACGTGTGCCACACATGACCTTGTCATCACCAACACCCTGTTCTGCCTACCCACCCGTACGAAGACGTCATGGATGCACCTTCGCTCGAGACACTGGCATCTTATGGACTACATCATCACCAGGAAGAGGGACAGGCTGGACGTCAGAGTGACGAGAGCCATGTGTGGTGCCGACTGCTGGACCGACCACCGCCTCATTGTGTCAAAGTTCAGGCTTTGCATTCTGCCCATGAGAAGACTGCAAAGTCAGAAGACTGCAAAGAGGCTGAATGTCTCCAAGCTGAAAAAAACAGCAAGGCTGCAGAAGAACTCGCTGACAACCTTGAAGGCAGACTGCCAGACACACCACAGGAAGACATGACCAGCGTTGAGGAACAGTGGGTGGCCTTCAGAGACACTTTTTATACTACTGACCCCGGACATCTGGGACCAGCAACCCGAAGAAACCAAGACTGGTTCGATGAGAATGATGAAGAAATACAGGCACTGATAACAGAGAAAAATCAACTGTTCAGAGCGCATCATAACGACCCAAATCAGAAGCCAAGAAAGATGCCCATGCTAACGCAAAAAGAAAGGCGCAGAAGAAACTCCGTGAGATGCAGGACAGCTGATTCAGCAAGAAGGCGGATGAAATCCACGGCTACACAGACAGCCACGACACAAGGCGCTTCTACGAACCCCAGTCCTCCGGCTCCTCACCCCTCCTCAACTCATATGGGAAGCAGCTGCTGACAGAGAAGCAGCAGATTCTGGAGCAGTGAGCTGAGCACTTCAACAACGTCCTCAACCATCCTGCCAACATCAATGAGGCCTTTGCTCGCCTATCCCAGGTACAGATCAACGAGAACCTAATCACCTTCCCCACAGAAGATGAAGTCAGGAAGGCAGCGAAGCAACTGTCCTGTGGCAAAGTGCCAGGATCCAATGCAATCCCTGCTGAGGTATACAAAGCAGGAGGCCCTGCCATGATACAAAAGCTGACTGAACTCTTCAAGTCTATTTGGAAAGAGGGACAGATCCCTTAACAGCCGAAAGATCCCAGCATAGTCCACATCTACAAGAGGAAAGACAACCGCCAGCCTTGCGACAACCACCGAGCGTCTCCCTCTTGTCCATTGTTGGGAAGATGCTGGCCTGTGCCCGGCTCAACCACCTTCTCCAACATCTTGAGCAAGGTCTCCTCCCAGAAAGCCAGTGCGGCTTCCGTGCTGAACGTACGACTGCAGACATGATTTGTGGTGCTCTCCAACACCAGGGGAAACGCTAGGAGCAACACAGTAACCACTTCTTGACCTTTATCGATCTAACCAAGGCTTTCGATACGGTCAGCAGAGATTACTTGTGAAAAATCATGGAGAAGTTTGGCTGCCCCATCAAGTTCATCACAATCGTCCTGCAGTTCTACAACGGCTTACGGTGAAAGTTCTGGATGCCGGAGAAGAGTCAGAGGCCTTCCCAGTGATAAACGGCGTTAAACAAGGCTGTGCTCTCGCCCCAACTCTGTTCAGTATGGTATTCTCTGCCACGCTGACAGATGCCTTAAATGACTGTGAAGAAGGAACCCACGTCAGGTACAGGACTGACAGATTGTTCAACCTCAGGCACCTGCAGGCTGTTACAAAAGTGAAAGAGACTGTCATCAGAGACGTCTTGTTTGCTGATGACTGTGCACTCAACACCAGCACAGAGCAGAAGATGCAGTGTGAAATGGACTGCTTCTCACAAGCCTACGACAACTTCGGTCTCGCCATCAGCACCAAAAAGACTGAAGTTATATACCAGCCTGCCCCAGGAAAGTCAAACCAGGAGCCATGCATCACAGTGAAGGGGCAGAACCTCCAGGCATTCGGCAACTTCACCTACCTGGGCAGCATGCTCTCTCGCGCAGTGAACATAGACACTGAGGTCAATAACAGGATCGCTAAAGCCAGCGCCGCCTTCGACAGACTCCGTGAGAACTGTCTTGTCTGACTCAGCGCTACCACCAAGCTGAAGGTCTACTGTGCAGTGGTCCTTACCACCCTCCTTTACGCCAGCGAGACCTGTACTATTTACAGCGGACACCCAAACAGCTCAATCGCTTCCACCTGACTTGTCTCCGCAGACTCCTCCACATCAGGTGGCAGAACAAAGTCCCCAACACGGAAGTCCTAAAACGAGCTGGCCTCTGCAGCGTCTACACCCTCCTGCAGGAGGCCCAAGTCAGGTGGGCTGGACATGTGGTCAGAATGCCAGACAGCCGATTGCCCAAGCAGTTGCTGTACGAAGAACTGTGTCAGGGCAAACGCTTAGTTGGAGGGCAAAAGAAACGCTACAGACTGCCTCAAAGCCTCCTTTTTTTTCTTTTTTTTTTCTCAACAATTTTTTAATTCCCCATCATTCACCCATCCATTCCACAAATCTTACATTCATTCATCAACATCTGTCTGCTGTGGTCGTTATACAGGGTTACCTGCAAATGGACAGGAAAAGAGAAATGAAAAGTTTCATGGAAACATGCAACAATGTTGGCAATGACATGATGTTGTAAAATGCATAGAGCTTCAAAAATATGCGCTTTAGTGAAACATCTTAATAAATACATAAACAAATAAGTAAATAAATAAACATTTATTGAGACAATACGGATAAATTATGTGACGGATGTCTTCACATTCTTTTTAAAGAAATGCTATATCAATGTATTACTGAGCCTCTATTCATTTTTTAAACTATGCAGCTCTTTTTTTTCCAACAAAGTGAGTCGTATTTATAGATTCTGAACAAGCAAGGAAATATAAGGTTTAACAAAACAAAAATCTAGGTCGTAAAAATCATAGTCTGCGAAACGATGAAGACATGGAGGTGGACACATCATTTGACAAACTGCATAGCTCAACGTGAGCACGTGAAAACGGAGAGTTACGGCCCTGATGAGACACACAACCCTGACACGAATACCTTCACAAAGAGACATGTGTGAACACACATAAAATTGTCGTCATTTTGCTTGCGACGCGCCTCACTTGAAGACGCACATCGTGTAGATCAATTAAAGCAAAAATACCCTCGAATACACATTGGGTTTTTTTGGTTTTTTTTACTAATTTCTATCGGTAAGGAAAACTTATGTTTTCTCCCCTATTCATATGTAGTTATTTGTTATTATCGTTACCGTTGGCGGGGGGGGGGGGGGGGTTTTTTTTTTCCTTCTTTTTTTTTGGGGGGGGAGGGGGTGGGGGGGTGGAGGGGTCCCTTTTTTCTTTTCCTTTAAAATACTTTTTTCTTTGTGCTCTGCACGTGGCTTTCTTCATTGACCGAAAAAGAAAAAAACAACAACAACAAAACAACAACAACAGCAACAACAACAACAACAACAAATCATTCTAATAATGATAGTAATATTGATGGTAGCAGAGCAAAATATTCAAATAGAAAAGAACATTTTGTGTGATAAAGAAAAAGGAGATAGGAATAGTCCCATTCATGCTTCTCTTGTGTGGGTTTTTTTTTAATGATGGACATTTGTTGCGTGCTTTAATATTCTGCATGTGCATACGTATGTCTGGGTTTCTTTATGCATTAGTGTGCATTGTATGTGACATTTTCACCCAATTCTTTCTCAAAAGACAATGATGACAACAACAATAATAGTCAAAATAGCAATAATGATGATAATAATAATAATAACAGGTACTCAGACGAGGAGCTGAAGAGGAATGATAATGATATTAGTTAGATGCATAATTATTGCTGTTACTACCTTAGTCAACAACGTCATTGCAGTTTTCCTATACAGTTAGGTATGTGCCATGTATATGCAGAGCATTGTCAATGTTGTCAAGCATTATGTTTATTCTGTACCTATATGAACTGTATTTTTCGACGTGAGACTTGTTGTTAAAAAATTACTAAGATTGGAGATGTTGTTTTAGTTTTCTTGGCAATACTTATGCACATCTTTCCAATAAGTATTATTCTGTTCATAGTATTTACCGTGCAGTTTTTAATTTCTTTGTTTTGTAAACCAAACAAGACTTCGTTTACTGTCAATTGTACTTTTTTTTATCCAATGTTACTGCTTATATAACGTTCAACTGCTTTCCAAAAATTATTGACATTAGGGCATTCAAAAAAGGTGTTCAATAAAATCTACCACATCTTTGCAAATCGTGCATTTATTCTCATCAGTCACATTCATTTTATGTAGCAGAATATTTGTTGGGCATATGTTGTGGAGGATCTTCCATTGCAGTTCATGCAGTCTTACTTCTTTTGTTGCAAAATGAGGGATTAGCCAGATATATGTATTTAACTCAATGCCAAATTTTCTTTTCCAGAATCCACATGCACACGGATTTCTTGTATCTCTGTCATTTGTTTGATTATCTAAATATTTTAATATTACTTTTGGCTTATCATTAAAGTTGTTTGCAAAATGTCTTTCATTTTTCAGAGTGTGAATTTGTGTGTCTGCCTGTCTGATCCATTCTTTCCATTCTGCTGGAATAGCATTCATCAAAGCATGATATTCAAAATAAGTGACAGCATTGTTTTGAGGTACTTTCCTTTGGATTTCCTCCAGTGTATATAGTCTTTTATCTTCTATTCTAATCATATCCATAATTCTGTCTATTCCAATCTTAGACCAATTAGGAAAGAATAATACTTTTTTCTTGAATTGTATGAGACTATTATTCCACAAAAGTTGATTTTGAAAATTGTGAAAATGTACGTTTTCTGCTGATTCTATTAGTTTGGTTTCTAAGTATGTACGGAGAACTTTTCTCCAGAATTCGTTTGTAATATTGTCGATTTCTTTTAATTGATTAGGTCTGCAATTTACGTCGAGAACCTCTGGCCATTTTTCAAATTGGTTAAACTGCCATTTTGGGATGTAACTCCAGTTTTCGTCGGCAGTTTTGAAAAGTTTTCCAACCCATTGCAGATAAAAACACTTTTGTAAACTGACCATATTTATCATTCTTAATCCCCCCTGAGTCATAATTTCCTTCCATTACCTTCCTTTTTATTTTTTCATATGCTTTTCTGTTTGTGTGTTTTCTTTGCCAAATGAACTTGTAAAGAGTTCTGTTTATTTTCGTAAGAATATGGTCTGGCAAACCAATTGCTTGCATAATATACGTAAACTGACTTACCAGAAGAGATTTCACAATTACTATTTTTCCATGTATGCTTAGATCTCTACGACTCCAAGTCTTTATCAGATTTGTTACCTTTTCTACTCTCCCCTCCCAATTCTTTTCGATGTTTTGGGCTCTGATGCCATTTTGAAAGTAGATACCTAATATCTTTATCATTTTTGTTACTTCAAAAGGAAGGTTTTGGTTTTCACAATCTGTCCCCAGTTTCATGGCCTTAGTTTTCTTTTGATTTAATAGCAAGCCTGAGAATGTGGAGAAATCATTTATGATATTGCAAGCTTTTAACATGTCGTCTTTGTTTTTCAGAAAAAAAGGAGTTGTATCATCTGCTAATTGTTTTATTTTCATTTGCTTGTCAATGTGTCTGTCAGTAGGAAGTTTTATTCCTTTTATATTGCTGTTTCTAATCTTGATTGCCAGTATTTCTACAGCTAAACTCAAAGCTAAGGGTGAGAATGGGCATCCCTGTCTGATGCCACATGTAACGGGAAAGGGTCGTGAAATCCATCCTCCATGACTGATACTGCTAAATGTATTTTTGTTCAAAATATTAACCCATTTTACAAATTGTTCACCAAACCCAAATACTCTAAATGTATGCAACAGAAAATCTCGTGAAACTGAGTCAAATGCTTTGTAATAATCTAGGGCGAGGAGATATCCTGATTCGTTTGTATGGTTCAGATAATCTATAACATCATCGATGGATCTAATTATTGATGAAATGTTTCTTCCTTTCAAGTATCCAACCTGGTCCGGATTAATTAATTCATATATAACTTTACTTAATCTGTTTGCAAGCGCTTTTGCCATTATTTTATAGTCTGTGTTCGTTAGAGTTATTGGTCTCCAGTGATCTAATTCATTACGTGATAATTCTTTTCCTTTGTGTACAAGTTTGATTATTCCACGTCTCTGTGTATAAGACATTTCTTCGTCTGCAAACGATTCATTGAAAGAATTAGTTACAAGCTTTTTTAGTTCAATACAGAAGAATTTCATGAATTCAGTGCTTAACCCATCACTACCTGGAGACGACCCATTTTTCATTTGTTTTGACTGTAGAGATCTGAATAAAATCTGACTTGTTCTTATAATATTTCCATTTGGTTAGATATTATTTCTACATTGTTCTTACAAATACTTGTCATAACATTCATATTTGATCTAGAATTTTCTAAGTGGAGGAAGAATTTTGTACTTTTTTCTTCTTCCTCAATCCATTTTCCCCGAGCTCTTACCTGTGCACCTTTTGCTTTATTGAGCTCAAGAATCTCGGGTTGTTGTTTTATACTTAAAATGTTTTTTGTGTACCTCTTCATTGTTGTGACCATTGAATAACTGTTTTTCCAAATGATTTAACTGTTTCAGTAGTACTAATTCTTTTTTTTCCTTCCATGCATTATTTTTACCATACTGTATGCAAAACCCCTTTATTTTTATTTTGCACAATTCCCATAATTCTATTGACTTACCTTGGTTTACTGTTCCATTTTCATCCATAAACTGATCAAGAAAGTTGTTCATTGACTGTACAAAAAGAGGGTCTTTTAAAAATGAAATGTTGAAATGCCAGTAGCCTGGACCTCTTTCAAACCTGGAAAAAAAAAGTTCTGTAATAACTGCCTTATGGTCAGTATTAGAGATAAACATATTATTACAACTGACAATATATTGCGACATATCTTGACTAGCAAAAACATAGTCAAGTCTGCGAGCTATGAATGGGTTGTATCTACACCAGGTGTAGTCTTTCTCAGTTTCGTGAAGCAATCTCCAGACATCCTGAACACTGAGGGCAACAACTGTTTCTTTAAGACCAGCGATGTCTGCTTTTGGATGGGGATGACCTGAAATTATGTCCAGCTCAGTGTTGATTGCTGTGTTAAAATCACCCTCCTTCAAAGACCTGGGCGTCGACATCAACACGTGAAGAAACGCTTTCTCTGGATCCCGTGCAGCTGAAGCCAGAAGCATCACCGAGGCGCAACGAAAGCGTGCTGAGCACAAGGCCCGAGCAACATCCTTTGCCATGACAGCACCCACTCACTTCTGTCCCACATGTGGGCGAGCCTTCAGGGCCCGGATTGACCTCATCAGTTACCTCCGGACCCACAGCCACCGATCGTTCATCTGGTTTTTGAAGCCATGGTCATCTTCGAGTCCAAAGGACGCACATCATTTTGCTTACCTGGGTAGAGCCGATTGGCAGCTGCCTTACGAGGTTCATCATGGTGTGTGTGTGTGTGTGTGTGTGTGTGTGTGTGTGTGTGTGTGTGTGTGTGTGTGTGTGTGTGTCTGTCTGTCTGTCTGTCTGTCTCCCTCTCTGTATATATGTAAGCATGTAAGTACGCATGTATTTATGTGTGTATGTGAATGCATACAGAAAACAACACCAGCATGAACGACACAACGTCCCAACAATCGAATGCACTGACATCCGTCGAATCAACACAGACGTCCATTGTACGATCCGACATCTCTAGTCACGAAACGCTATCAACTTCCGTCAACAGCGAAGGGCCATCAACTTCCGTCAACAACAAAGTGCCATCAACTTCTCTGCCCAGCCAGTCGGCAGTTCACGTCACTGATTTCTCTGAAACTTCCTACCAGACAAGTGTGATACAAAGCCACAATGTGAGTGTCACGAATCCAGGGACACACTCTGATACACATCTCAGCACAACACAGACACCAGTGACACGTTACAATGGGGAGTGGAGGAAAACGGTCAGCGAAAGACCACTGCCATCGCAAACTGTTACCAACGTAACCACCATGGCAGCAGAAACGCCAACATCATTAAACCATTTCAACGTTACGTCACAACCACTTCCTGCAGCAGAAACATTTGACTTCACCACGCGTGACTTTGTCCGGTGTTTCCGTTCTGAAATGGGTGGCTATTTGAGCAGTGGCGTGTACGTCACGACAAATGCCTCGAAGGGCAGAATGCGTTATGACGGGAAGGAAGCGGTAAAGATGCGCTGGAAACAATGTCGCATCGCCGTCCAAACCCCTGTGGACATGATTGTGCGATTCCACGCAACAATCCAACGCTTTGTTTGTTCCAAAGCTTCAGTCCGCGTCAGTACTGCAAAGTCTGTGACTGGTCCTCGTTTATCCGAAAGTATAGTTCTATGCGGGGATTATGTGTCCAAGGAAGTGACTGTCAACTCCAACAGAATCACGTTTGAGTTCCGTTTCTTCTCGTTTTCACCGCTTTATTTTGCGAATGTTGTGTTTTATGCAGTCCACCAGTCGTTTGCACCAAAGATCAACATTACCCATGTCACTCAACACAAAGGTACGCTCTCTACGTACATTTTTTGTCTCAGTCTCTGTGTGTGCATCTCTCTCTCTCTTTCTGTGTGTGTGTGTGTGTGTGTGTGTGTGTGTGTGTGTGTTGCCAGACGGGCTAATTATTCAGTCAAAAGTGAAACAAAAATATGTATTTAATTTCTGCAGTTGTGACAAAGGTCTGGACTGGAGGCATGAAAACGTATTGTGTTCCAGACTCAGTGTCAAGGTCTTACACTGTCTGCATTCGCCCAAGTGGTTGTCGTTTTGTCTGTTAAAAGTAGCGAATTAGCGTCTTCTTGTTGACCAAATTCATAATCCTAGAAGTGCTTACATTGATACCTTAAAATTCGTGATAACACATGATTGAAACCTTGCAAAGAAGCTGCTAAATTGTATTCACATGTTGAAAAGCGCAATAACCGAGTGGTTAAAGAGTTGGACATTCAATCTGAGGGTCCCAGGTTCGAATCTCGGTAACGGCGCCTAGGGGGTAAAGGGTAGAGATTTTTCCGATCTCCCATGTCAACATAATCATGTGCAGACATGCTTAGTGCCTAAACCCCAAGGATGATCAGCCCATCCTTCTGTCTACTGCTGAAATGGTGTGGCTGAGCTCCTGGTAGAAAGCTTCTTTCATGTCATCAGGGCTGGTCACCATCGGAAAATAGCAGCCGATGACTGTGGAGAAGCGATCCTCGGACAACTTCAGACACAGGGTCATCAGCCTGTCGTTTATCCCACGTGGAAGGCTGTCAAGCTGTTGTGCAAGTTTGGTTCGTATGGCAAAGGCCACACCTGAGGTTCTTGGGGTGCCATCTGGCTTCCCATTGCAGTAGAAGGTGTAGCCCCCTCCAACTTCCTCCAGCTGGGTTTCACCGGCAAACCTGGTTTCGCTCAAGACTGCTATGTCCACCTGGTAGTGATCAAGCATTCTAGCAATGAGCTCTGTGCGCCTTTCTGGTCTGTCATCTCTGTCCAAAAGGGTGCAAACATTCCAGGCAACCAGGGTCAGGGCATGACTCCTGGTTCTTTTCTTCTGTTGTTTTCGACCGCTGGTGTTGGATGTCCAAGTAGGTGCGGTTCCCTACTAGGTACTAGGCGAGGCAGGCTTTATTTAGGGATCCTCTTATCTCCCCTTCCCCATGTGGGGAGAGCAGTGTTGTCCCTAAAAAGGGCTGCTCTGACATCTGGGAGGATACGGGCGCCGCATCTGCCCCAGTCTAAGGCAGACGACATCACCCCACAACCGCCTGCGTGCAGAGTCGTGACTAGGAACTGCCAGCAGCATCCTCTGCCTGTCCCCATCACCACTTCTCCATCGCCGCAGGGCTTGGGAAAGCTGGGTGTTGAAGGGCTAGCTCGTCGTTCCGACATTAGCCTGGCTGCCTGGCCAGCACAGGTGACTTTTGACTTTTTAGTGAAGAGTTGTGCAGTCTCTTCCCCACTCTCTCGCCTACCGACGCTCACAGTCCCACAGATGCAGATACTGCCACATGTAGAACGGCCTTGGCGGGTGCAGGTTTTTTCCTCAGAGTTCCGTCTCCTAGGAGGACTTCCAGCCAAGGATAAGAGCTCCCTGGGTTACATGGTACCAGTAGCAAGGGCTATGTCCCTGACCTGACCTTGTCGTGTACATTACGCCCGAAAATGCGTTTGGCAATTTTGTTACGATCTATTGAAGCCGGAAAGTCGTGTTGGAAAGAGGGAAAGTTTGAAATTTTGCTAGATCCGTATTATGTTCGTGAAGCAATGAAATGCCAGTCAAAGTGGTGTGCTTTTAGATAGTGCTGCTCCATTTCCAGCATGCACATTTCGAGTTTTGATAGTTTCAGAATTTGTTGGTAGTATTTTTGATTGTGTACTATTTACGATTGTGTGCTATGACGTGTGTGTGCGTGCGCGTGTGCTTGTGTGTATTATGGGTGTGTTTCTGTGTGGGTGTGGGGGGGGGATGAGAATGAAAGTTTCAATGATGTTTGGTATCTTGGTTTCCATTTTTCCTTTTTTGACATATGGATATGTGTTCTATTTGTAAACGCCTATGGCTTATTTTCAAGATTAGGCGTAAATGCTACTACTACTAATAATAATGCACAAATTTCCGTTCAGCAAATACTCATTTCTGATAGTGAGTAAGAATATGACTTGGATCGGTATGTAAGTACTGGTAACCTCCCACCTCCATCTCTTCCTCACCACCTCCCTCCCTGGCCTTCTTGGTTTTGTTGCTGTGCAGCAGAAATCACACTGAGTCATGAAGCTTCCCTTCTTATATTCGTATTAATTTCATTACAGATATAAATACTACTGGCTTTATTTTTTTTTTTATTTGTGTTATTATGTTTATATATATATAATATGTGTGTGTGTGTGTGTGTGTGTGTGTGTGTGTGTGTGTGTGTGTGTGTGTGTGCGCGCGCGCGCGCGCGCTATTTGTGACAGGCTATATAACATCACCAGGTTTTGATGGCTTTACGAAATACCCAGAAGCACTGAGCGTCTTGGGTTGTTTACGTATTCCAGAGATGCATGCCATCATGTTAACATTTCTTTATCTGGACACCTTCCGTGAAATCTCAACATCTCAAACCTCCCCCCATATCGTCTATGTCTTTCTGGACGGGACCTCCTTCTACCACAATGTTTTGAAGGCCTTTGGAACCACGCCTCCACGATCACGTGTGTATGATGAAGCTGACGTAATGTACATCGCAATGACGACGAGCGTGAGATACGCGGCCAGAACCGGGTTTAAGCTGCTGTTCACGTTTCACCCACGTGTCTCCACACCTGTTCAATTTCCTGACGGAGCGTTCAATTGTTCCGTGGAATACTGGTCACAACTGAAGGATCATTTTCCTTGTAACCTTCACGCTGACTGTGCAGATGCGGAAGACGAAGAGAATTGTCCTTATACCAGCCATCTCTGTGGTCCAGGCCAGTTCTGTTTGGGTGACAGTTGTTATTTCTACGTCAAGCCAGAATCACGAATGACCTGGCTGGATGCGTCAGAGTTGTGCGAGCTTCGTGGAGCTCCTCTCGTCAGCCTCAATGACGCAGTGGAATGGCTGAATGTGACGTCATTGCTACGTCAGTACAGGGTGTCTGAGTACTACACAGGACTCCGCTTGAATGTCCCATCTTTGCCAAAAATGTGAGTTAGTGTGTGTCTGTGTCTGCGTGTGTCTGTCTGTCTGTCTGTTTATGCGGGGATGTTAGTTTTGGCTTCGTGCGTGCACGTGTGGGATGCACTGTGATGAATGATCAAACTAATATTTCCATAATGGTTCTGTCGCAAGGTACATGAAGTCATTCCAGTGGACAGATGGCACGATAGGCTATCTGTACCATCTGGCGGGCTCTGGGATGCATACGTGCACACTGATTGACAGTTTTGAGGAAACCACACATGACTTTCACTATGATGGCCTTCAACTGCCGAACATTTCCACAACCAGCTGTTTATCAACATCACATGTAGGCTATGTGTGTGAGAAACACACACAATATTGGAAAAGAAGACATGTGATTTATCGCAGAAGAGACGACTCTCCGCCTCTTTCAATTGAAGGAAACCGTCTCGTGGTTTGTCCCAACGGGCAGTTGACGCAGAACTTCCTGTCATGTGACGGGCAGAGTGCATGCTGGGTACAGGACATGGAGTCTCTGTTCTTTTGTCAGCCCCCCATGGACCCTCTTCCGCCCATGTTCACGTGCAGGCATCAGTTTCAGCGCGTGCCATACACGCTGGTGTGTGACTTCCGTCCTGACTGCATCGACCATTCCGATGAAAGTTTCTGTGTCTTTCCACAGTGTCCTGGCTCCTCATTCCTGTGTGATGACGTGCAGGTAATACTAGTTTGCTGTGCGAATGTGTGCAGGTTATACTAGTTTATACTATGTGAAGACGTGTAGGCAATACTAGTTTACAATGTGAAGACATACAGGCAATATTACTTTACTGTGCAACGGCGTGCAGGTAACACTGTACTGGTTTAGTACACTATCCAAATCATAATTTTCTATTTTCTTTACAGTCGACTTGTCAACGTGTGCCTATATTTAAAGTCTGGTGGCCAAAGTATTTGAATTTTTAGTTACTGTCCAGGACTATGCTTTGAAATGAAGTGGATGTGTTGAAGAACATTCATCGTTCCAGTGTGCTTTTGATCTTGAATGGTGAATGTTTTGAGCTTGTGAAAACATGTGAGTGAATGTATACTATCTAATGAATTTCAATAACGACAAAAATGATACACCAATGATAAACGATTAAATGATACAAGCACAATTTGCCCTCTCCCATATCCCTCTGCCCCCCCCCCCCCACCCCCCACCCCCTCCTTCCCGGACGCCAACACACAACGCACAGCACCGTATCATATGCTGTCTCTCTTAACAGTGCATCCCAGACAGCCAGGTCTGTGATACCCAGCAGCAGTGCGTTAACGGTGCAGATGAACTGAACTGCGAAGGAGTTGAGTTACCCGTCATACTGGACTCCAGGTATGGTCCAGGGCTCGTCACCTTCACAGGTGATGGTGACTACAAGGTGTCCGACATTGACTTGCAGCGTGGATGTCCATCTTCCCACTTTTTTTGTTCTGGTGGGTTGGAGTACTGTCTGCCAGTGTACGTACGATGTAATGACGTGTTGGACTGTCCGCATGGGGAGGATGAGGCAGACTGTGACAGCCACACGTGTCCAGGCCTGTACCACTGCCGTGCTTCAACCATCTGTGTGCATGACACTAACATGTGTGATGGCGTGTTTCAGGTTGGTTGGACAGTTCATGTCATGTCTGTTCGCGGAAAGTCGGTGATTTTGATTTTGAATTATATTTCACACACAAATCAAGATAAAACGATAGACCTTTCATTGTGACCGAGTTAAACTGATCACATACCAATTCAAGCATTGGCCCCCTAATAATATTTCAGAAGTACGAAGATGAAAATCGTCCCAGTTGATTATGTCAGGATGACTGTGACAGTTGTGACTACATTTGCCTTTTCCCACTCTCCCTTGCATTTGAATCACCACATACATTGACAGAAAGATCGCCAATAATCTAAACTCTAAACTATACCCAACAGTCACTGCTTCAGCAAGAACCTTCTTCTTCATTCCCCTTCGTCTGGAGTCGTTAAAGTGCCGCATAGAACTTATCTCCAGATTCCGTCAGGTGTGTCAGCTGTGCGACAAAGCCTTGATGATTTTTTTTAAAGGAGGAGCATTGAAAAATACGCCCTCTTTCGCATCCCCCCCCCCCCGCCCCCCCCCCCCCCTCTCTCTCTCTCTCTCTCTCTCTCTCTCTCTCACCGCTCCCAGAACAAAAAAAATTGAAACATCAAGGATGAAAAGGTATAATGTACATGCTGTGCAGCAGAAAAAAAAATGTTTGGATGTTCAAACGTCAGTTTATCAATGAAAATCGATCTGGTCTTTGCGATATTTCGGAAACGGAAAATCAGTCCAAATGCTTGACATTAAATTTTGTGTGTGTGTTTTCAGTGTCCACAGAACGACGATGAACTGTACTGCCAAGTGACTTGTGCACACAGCTGTACATGCCATGGTCATGCTTTCTTCTGCACCCGTCCTTTCCTGACATACATGTACCCTGACCTTCGTTTTCTGGAGGCTGGAGGGAGTGGATTGAAGCCTGACGATGTCATCAACAACACCATGTTGATTCATTTGAGTCTGGCATTCTGCAATATTCGTCACTTTCAGTTCCCAGCCCTGAACAACTTGCACAGCCTTGACGTGAGTGGGAACCGCCTTACATTCATCAGCTCTGAGGTTCTGATGCAGATGAAATTGTTAACCAGTTTAACACTGTCTGGCAATCCGTTATCTCTTCAAGGTCTGGTGATGGACATTTCTTTTCCTTTCCTGCGTGAACTGGATTTATCTCAAATCCCTTTACAAATATTCAACGTCAGTGTTCTTATGAACTTTCCAAACGTGCAGGCCATCAATCTGTCACATAGTCATCTGGACACAATGATGGGAAGCGGGTTCAATTCTTTGAGAAAATTACGTGTCGTGGATCTGCGAGGGTCTCCCATGAACAATTTTCCGCATGACTTGTTCCATGGGTTGAGAGACCTGCAGACTGTCTATGCTGATAACTACAAACTGTGCTGTCGAGGGATTCTGCCCGACAACGTCAACCCCAATCGTTGTCAAGTTCCCTTTGATGAGATCTCCTCGTGTGAAACATTATTGCGTTCCAACCTGTATCGCGTGCTCTTGGTGATGTTCAGTGTGCTGGCTTTACTCTGCAATGCATCAAGTTTGGTGTACCGCTCTTGCTTCACCAGATCCGCGAAGAGTGGTTTTGGCGTGTTTGTGAGTCATCTGTGTGTGTCTGACTTCCTGATGGGTGTGTACATGGCTGTGATTGGTGTGGCTGACCGCCTCTACCAGGGGACCTACGTGTGGAAAGATGCGGAATGGAGACACAGCACAGCGTGTAAAATGGCTGGCTTCCTTTCTCTGGTGTCCAGCGAGGTGTCTGCTTTTCTCATCTGTCTCATCACACTGGATCGTTTCCTTGTGTTACGGTTCCCCTTCAGTCAGCTTCACTTCCGGAACACGTCATCCCACGTAGCGTGTGCCACAGTGTGGTGTCTGGGTCTGTTCCTGGCAGCTGTTCCTCTTCTGCCCATGACTTCACACTGGGATTTCTACAGTCACACCGGGATCTGCATTCCTTTACCAGTCACCAGGAAAAAGTTTGCAGGTCAGAAATACTCCTTCAGCATAATGATCATCATGAACTTTGTGCTCTTTCTGCTGATCGCTGGTGGCCAGGGCGTTGTGTACTACTCCATCCAGAGAAACCGAATGTCTTCCACAGACAGCACTCAAAAGTCCAAGGACCAGACTATAGCTCGTCGACTCATCACAGTCGTCATGTCAGACTTTCTCTGTTGGTTTCCTATTGGGGTGCTGGGGCTTTTAGCTTCCCACGGAGTGATGATTCCTGGAGAGGTGAGCGTGTTTCTGGCGATCATCATTCTTCCACTGAACGCCTCTCTCAACCCCTTCCTGTACACACTCAACCTCCTGTTAGACCGACGAAGGCGTACAAAGGAAGTCCTGAGAGAGAAACGACTCATGTCACAGTTGCAGGCAAAAAATAGTTCCAGTGCAACATCTACTGTGGACAAACTGGCCCTAACGTACACGAAGGAAGAAATTGGAAGACTGATGCAGAAATGGTTTGCTGATAAATCCCTACCTCTGGAACTTGTTTCTAGTATTACAAAGGAAGTCATGAAAAAATAACTAAAACGAATGCGAAAAAAGTGATGTTTGAAAATAGTATGTTACTTTCACAGGTAAAATCATTGATGAGGAAAAGGTGGACGGTAAATTTTTACTGTATTCGATTTTTTTGAAAGGAACTTAATCTGAAAAAAAGAATAAACACTGCCTGAGAATGGAAAAATTGTTATTTCAGCACTAAGGCCTTCAGGGGTGTTATCGATAGCCACATACAAGAATGAAAGTCTAGCTTAACTGATGTTGGGCATATCGATTTCTAAACGCTGAAAATGGTTACAAAATAACTAAGTTTTGCATTTGCGTCCAATTTCCACCAAAAGATAACACGTGATCAAATCAAATCAAATCAAAATCAAACATTATTAAACCACATAGAAATTAATTTTTGCAATCACAGGCTCGTTGTAAACACCAACATAAAATGATCATACGCAACATAAAAAGATATTAAAACTAGTCAAATGAGAATTCCCAATAGCTGACGACAGATTAACCCCCCCCCCCTTCCCGAGGGTCCTGCGCTGGGGCGAGACTTTGGAGCAATGGCGGCCCTGTTTGCAGTGCCTGTGTTCGTGACGGCTGGCGCCCTGCCCTCCTGCCAGTCTCTGCCCACCGCATAGCTCTATGTCCGTGTAGCAGCAGAGACTGTGCCAGGCATGAATCTCTCTCTCTCTCTCTCTCTCTCTCTCTCTCTCTCTTTATATATATATATATATATATATATATATATATATATGTGTGTGTGTGTGTGTGTGTGTGTGTGTATATGTGTGTGTGTGTATGCGTGTGTGTGTGTGTGTTTGGTTTGCAGTTCACCTGGTAAGATCAAAACATGCACATACGTACTGTACTTGCATGAGAGAGAGAGAGAGAGGGGCACTGACGCTGACATATTCTATTTTCCGTTTAGTATTAGAGCCCTCAATACACGGAGGAAATGAGAGAGACAGAGACATGAGACAGAAAGAGAAGAGGAAGTGGGGGAAGGGAGAAAGAGAGAGTTTACCATGGTTTTGTTTTGTTTTTTGCTGTTGTTGTTTTTTTGTTTTGTTTTTCTTTCAGACACTGTAATTGTGAGTGAAACCATTATCCCATTTATGCTCAGCGTTCTCATATGGGGACGCTGTAATTTTCAGGGTTTCAGTCCACTAGCGGAGTGATGGCCATGGCCTAGAGGTAACGCGTCCGCCTTGGAAGCGAGAGAATCTGAGCGCGCTGGTTCGAATCGCGGCTCAGCCGCCGATATTTTCTCCCCCTCCACTAGACCTTGAGTGGTGGTCTGGACGCTAGACATTCGGATGAGACGATAAACCGAGGTCCTGTGTGAAGCATGCACTCAGCGCACCGCAGCCCCCCCCCCCCTCCTCCCCCCTCCCCCCACACACGCAAAAGTCTCTCTCTCTGTCCCCCCTCGATCTCTTCCCCCCCCCCCCCCCCCCCCACACACACAAATATACACAAACGGACACACACAAAAATACCTACACACGCAAACACACACACACACACACACACACATCATATCACAAATACCCACATACACGGAGAGAGAGGGGGGAGAGAGCGAGAGAGCTATTACAAACGAAGCTAACCCACACCAAGCGGGGGGGGGGGGGGGGGGGGTAAACAGCCAAGAGACCCATCAACCCTTGCATTGCGTAAACAGACCAACACACGCGAACAGCAGCTGACCAACGCTGTGTAAATTCAGCACCGTCACTACACATGTGTTACCGCTGTTGTCTTGTGATGGTCAAGGCCCAGTCGTGTGCGCAGACTCCGATAAAGTCACGTGGCGGGTCACAAGACCGGGAGAGTCGATTGTGCTGACAGACACGCAGTCGTGTGTTACGCCGTGTCAACGCCGGTCGTTTGACCGGTTGAAGCTTCGAAGGTACTGTTGTCATTTTCTCTCGTTCAACTTCGTTGTTATTGCTGCTGTTGTTTGCTTGTTTGTTTGTTTGTTTGCTCTTTTCTTCTTCATCATCATCATATTCTTCTTCTTCTTCATCATCATTATCATCGTCAGCTTCTACTTCATCTTCATCTTGATCATCATCATCTTCTTCTTCTACTTCTCTTCATTCTACTTTTTCATCTTTCTGTTGTTGGTGTTTTTTTTGTTGTTGTTTGTTGTTTGTTTCCTCTCTCTCTCTCTCTCTCTCTCTCTCTCTCTCTCTCTCTCTCTCTTTTCTTCTTAACGTTCTTACGTGAATATACAACGGATTGCTGGGTAACTTTGGATATAAAAGAAGAAGAAAGAAAGGAAAAAAGAAAATTACCGGTAGAGTCCATGGTGCTGACACACACAGTCGTGTACGTTTGTGCTACACCGTGTCAACGCCGGTCGAAACGTTTCACCACTTCGAGCCTCAAGGGAACGCTCAAAATTTACGAGAGCAACATCGGGCCTGACAAACTGAACGCTCCCGTCACCGGCTGTAGGCTACAGGCTACTGGCCAAACTGCTCTGCTGCTTTTTGTAGCCCGGGAATATTGAATGCCCAGGCACAGAAGGAGGGGGGCTGTTTTGGATTTTGGCTGCATTGCCCAGCCTTCGATTGGCGACTCTGTTGTGTGTGTGTGTGTGTGTGTGTGTGTGTGTTTGCTTGTTTTTGGTGTTTTTTTGTTTTGTTTTTTTGTGGTTTTCTTGTTGTTTTGGGTTTGTGGTTTTGTTTTTGTTTTCACCATCAGTGTCATTTTGTGTCTTTTTTTTTCTTTCTTTCTTTTTTCTTCTTCACGGTTCTTTCACTCCTGACCCGATATTTACAATTACCATTCACTTACCTTTGTCAGTACATGGGCACCAGGCAGGAGGCTGTTGTGTTTTGGAATCCAAAATTGTCTTTAATGAATGCGATGTTTGTGGTGTCGAACTTGCCGTCATGGAAAAAAAATTATTCATGAATTTACGTTAACAGTAAAGACAGGTAGACAGTGAGACACACTAGGCGTACACACACACACACACACACACACACACACACACACATATATATATATATATATATATATATATATATATATATATATACACATACACACACATACATACACGTGCACACACGCACCCACACACACTGGCACGCGCGCGCATCGTTAAATTTCTCACACTACGGAAATTCTGTTTATCTCTCCGTCTCTGTGTCTCTCTGTGTCTCTCTCTCTCTCTCTCTCTCTCACACACACACACACACGCACGCACGCACGCAGACGGATACACACGCGCACCCACACACTGGCACGCGAGCGCACCGTTGAAGTTACCTCACACCACGGAAATTATCTCTAGCTCTCTGACTGCCTGTCTGCCTCTCTCTCTCTCTCTCTCTGTCCCCTCTCTCGCTCTATCTCTCTGTCACTCACTCGCACACACACACACACACACACACACACACACACACACGCACGCACGCACTCAATGGCAACGTATCTCATCAACCGTGACGTTATCTCACGCACACACACATGTATACACACACTACTGTTTGTCTTCCATCCGAGCTCCCTCCTCAAGCACCCCTCCCCCCCCCCCTCCCCAACCGCCTCCCACTCGGACTACTCATGTCAAGTCCGTGCCCCCCGCCCCCCCCCCTTTACCCCCCCACCCCTTCCCCCCCACCCCCACCACCTCCTCCCCCACCACCACCCACCCACCGTACGCAAAAACACACAGGGACTGTTGAATGACCATACACTGTGCTGACAATGTAACGTGGACTACATGTGGCGTCACGGACTTATGAATAGAAATTCTGGCTACTGATTTTACTTTATAGGTCCATGGTGCCACGTGCAGTCAGTCATCTCACAAGCGACGGTCACAGTGTAGCATTTCTTTTGACGAACTTGTAGTATAGAATCAGTGGTTCCTGCTCAAGAGTGGACACGTAAACTTCTGTCGTGATACACTTGTTCATCTGTCATGTCCACGGATATTACTATTCTGTATACATGGGTTGCAATAGCCGAGTGGTTAAAGCGTTGGACTGTCAATCTGAGGGTCCCGGGTTCGAATCATGGTGACGGCGCCTGGTGGGTAAAAGGTGGAGATTTTTACGATCTCCCAGGTCAACATATGTGCAGACCTGCTAGTGCCTGAACCCCCTTCGTGTGTATATGCAAGCAGAAGATCAAATACGCACGTTTAAGATCCTGTAATCCATGTCAGCGTTCGGTGGGTTATGGAAACAAGAACATTCCCAGCATGCACACCCCCGAAAGCGGAGTATGGCTGCCTATATGGCGGGGTAAAAACGGTCATACACGTAAAATCCCACTCGTGTGCATACGAGTGAAAGTGGGAGTTGCAGCCCACGAACGAAGAAGAAGAAGAAGAATGTATACACGGGATCGTGGTCGTGTCCATATTCCACGTCTGACTATCGTGCCTTCCATCAAATGCAGTCGACACTGAACAGTAAATGATTGTTCGTTAGTTGTTGGTTTTGTTTTTTTTGTTTTTAAAGACAAATACAGTCCACACTATATTTATGTCTCTTGAACCAACACTAAATGATTGTTCCTTTCTTTGTTTTTATTTCAAAGACAAATGCAGTCCACGCTATACTTTTGTCTCTTGAACCAACACTAAATGATCATTCGTTTGTTTTTGTTGTTATGGCAAATGCAGTCCACATTACACTTGTGTCTCTTGAACCAACCATAAATGATTGTTCCTTTGATTTTGTTTTAACTCTTTCATCCCTGCAGCACGGATTTCCGGTTTACAGGATTTTTACCCTTCATTCCTGGAGACCGGAAAACCGTGCAGCAGAGAATTCCCCCTATCCTTCCTGCAGCCCGGAAAATCGGTTCTCGCGGTAAGCACTTTGAACTTCCCGCGCGTCGCGTCATCAGTGCGCGTCATCTATCCTTGACCGGGTCACTAGCGGGGCAGTGTTTATGAGTGGAATGGATGCCAGACACCCCCTTCCCCCTCCCTAGGCCGTGGGAAAGTGGGCGCCGCTACATTCTTGCTGATGTGCTGTGTAGACACACGGCCACAGAAAAACGGAATGTGTAGAAAGTTCGGATTGTGACCAGTTTTCTGATGATGAGTTTTACAACGCTCCAACAGATAATGATTTCGATCTGTTTCAAATGAATGACAAGAAGAGAGTGCAGTAATTAGCTGTTGCTACAGAAGCACAGATAGCGGGTGATGAAAAGTTTAAAAAGTAAGAAGTGTGAAAATTGTGGTGTATACTTGTGCAGTAACTGGCATGACTGTTTCAAGGTATATCACACACGTGTCACCTTTGTGTGGAATATTACGTGATGATTGTGACATGGACATGCGTATTTAGAGACAGTATCGTTTCTGAATAGTTTTTGTTCAAGAATTGTGTAGATAATGATCTGATTCTGGCTCAGTGACTGCTAGTGTAGTGTAAGGCATATCCCCCCATCCCCCAGCTGGATGACAACGATGGTCATCATCGATCTCGATGGACACATCACCACCACCACTTGTATGCATTGTGTTTGACCCCAAAGTCACCTGTTTTACACCTGAGTGTCACCAGAGATGTCACCATATAGTGTCAACACGGTCTCAGACAACTTCTCACATCAATTCTGAACACAACAGTATATGAAGGGAACATGCGAATGGTAGGGATCTCGGAACAAGGGGGAGTAATAGTTCATAGAAAAATAGAAACGAAAGAGCTAAAGACAAATGCAGTCCACACTACACTAAATGTCTCTTGCACCAACACTAAATGATCGTTCCTTTGTTTTTGTTTTCAAAGACAAATGCAGTCCACGCTACACTAAATGTCTCTTGCACCAACACTAAATGATCGTTCCTTTGTTGTTTTTGTGTGTGTTTTTTGTGGTTTGTTGTTGTTTTTGTTTTTGAAGACAAATGCAGTCCACACCATACTTACGTCTCTCGAACCAACACTAAATGATTGCTTAGTGTTCCATTGTTTGTTTTTTTAAAGAAGAAAAAAAGAAGGTATGGCTGGAGCTTAATTTAACACCCATAGCAAAGGTCAGGGTGTTCATATATATATACAAGAGTCATTTGTAAATTAACAAAAAAAATATACAACCCATCACGCTATGAGAGTTACGTTATTTAACCCATATTTAACGTGTAATGTGTGATGGTTAAAAGAAGTGTACAAAAAGTACGTAATGGAATGGGCTGTGTGTGCGCGCGCGCGTGGTCACGCCAGCGCGTGTGCACTTAAATGCAAATATATATATATATATATATATATATATATATATATATATACGCAAACAAAGTAATTCTCTGCCATTGTCATGTTTTTTTATGTTATGCTATAGGGTTTGTTTGTTTGTTAATATATGCTCGGACTTGGTTTTTTATATATTTTTATTTTTATGTATTACCTCACGAAATGGTGTTTTTGTTGTTTTTTTGTGACCCTGCTTACACTTGGTTATAAAGTCATGTTCTGTTCTTTTAAACTGTTAAGCTGATCTCCTGCCTTAAATTCCGCTTCGAATTCTACTTCTCTTTCTTACTGAAGCCCACCATTATGAAAATCATTGCAGAGAAAGGGGCATCTGGTTTATCAATCAAAGACCCCCCACTCTCAGAAAGGTTACCGAGGCGGCACACAAGACCTGAAACAAGACAGAGCATTGCGAGAAAGATGAAGACGCCGCCAGACACCTCACCAGAGATGGCCCAGCCGCCGACACCGAGTCAGAAAGTGATCATTGTGGGCGAGGCAAACGCCGGCAAAACCAGTCTGATTCGCCGCTATGAGAACGGCGAATATTGCGGAGATGCCCCTGCCACAATCGGAGGTGAGTATTTGTGCGTCTGCGCACTCACAGGCCTGTGAAGGAAGGCATGTGAGCAAACATGAACAAACAAACAAACGTACACGCGCGCACTTACGACAGAGGAAAGCACGCACGCGGGTTAGAAATGCAGTCTGTTTTCACATCAGAGACACACATATGCGAGCACTTACACACACACACACACACACACTCGCGACTGTGCGCACCACACACACGCGCGCACGCTCACACGCACACACTCGCGACTGTACGCACTGCAGGCAGACCAACACACACACACGTATACACACACAAACACACGGTATTTGAAATTATTATTATTACAAACACACGCCCCCACGTACACACTCGCGACTGCGTACTACAGACCACACACACACACACACACACACACACACACTCGCGACTGTGCGCACCACACACACACACACACACCCATACAAACACACACACGTTTCCCCGTTCCACCCCCACCCCGCCCTCCTTCCTTCACCCACCACAAGCCTTTCCTCACAGTACACAACACAACACGGCCATGCAACACAATCCAGGACACAGTCTTCGTCCTCTCAACCACCACTTCCCTTCAGGGTGTCAAAATGATGTTAACAAGTTCCGCCACACCCCTAACGAAGCACGACCCCCCCCCCCCGTCCCCCCCCCCCCCATCCTCCCCCCCCTCTCCTGATCAAACGCCAAGACCCCCTCCCACCTATTCCCGCCCCACTCCATTCCCGACGGCAGAGTAACACCCACCCCTATCTGCAATAGATCTCCGGGACTCCCCCTCATCTTAACTTTCCCCCCCCCTCCCTCCCACCCTCCCTCCCATTCCCTTCAGCGGGTTTTCACCACGTGACGACACCCCCCCCCCCCTCCCATTTCCCTACCGCCCTCCCCCTCCCCCTCCCCCCCATGCCGTCGCACTCGCCCCATTTATTACATCCCCGCCTCCACACCCCCCCTGGCAATGTCAACCAGCTCCCCGTCTAATTGTTCCCACCCCTCTCCCCTGTTCACTGAAGTGGCCAGCGCTGTGTCGATGGAGGTTGCCACAAGTGATTCGATTTAAAAGCGGGTGCGTTGCCAGTGTGTGTGTGTGTGTCCGCCCGTGGTTTTGTTTCTGGAGACACCAAAACCGACTTAGAAACAGGAAGAATCAGTTCTTGTCCATGCATCCAAAAACATATAGGGGCTCTATATTTAGGTCAGTGGTTCTATTCACACACACTGATTATAATGATAATGCACAACTGGGTAGGGTAGAAATATATGTAAAGAAGCCCAAATATATTTCCACAATCAGGTGACTGTTACATTTTTTGTTTATCGTTGAGGCCTACAACTTTGTAACACTATTCGGCATAATGGTACACTGATTAATGACAGTCGGGGATTTGTCGTTGTTGTTTTGTTGTTTTTTGTTCTTTCATTATCGTTCCAATAATAACTTTTTCATAGAGTTGAATGTTACATTAATCTGAATATATTATGGGAAATAATTTTGTGCGCGCAGGCTTTCTTTTATTCGCTTATCTTTCATTATTACTAATATCATTACTATTATTATCATGTTTGTGACCGAGTTCATTATGGTATCATCATTTTGATTATTATGATTGTGACGATGATGATCAATATCAGTACTGTCATTGTCACACTATCTCCACTTTCCTTGGGATTCATTAATGGATACCGCTTAATCTCGTGTTTCAATTTATTTTTTAAAGTTGTCTTGCATTTATTATGTATGTATCTCTCGTGGCATAGAAATATAACACTCTGACGGCAAAGCAAGAAGTTTATTAAAATGTCATATGTATCTCGCGTGGCATAGAAATATAACACTCAGACGGCAAAGCAAGAAGTTTATTAAAATGTCATATGTATCTCTCGTGGCATAGAAATATAACAGACTCTGACGGCAAAGCAAGTTTATTATTTTTCTACAGAATTTTGCCAGGAACAACCCTTTTGTTGCCGTGGGTTCTTTTACGTGCCCTAAGTGCATACTGCACATTGGACCTCGGTTTATCGTCTCATCTGAATGGCTAGCGTCCAGACCACCGCTCAGCCAAGGTGTAGTGGAGGGGGAGAAAATATCGGCGGCTGAGCCGTGATTCGAACCAGCGCGCTCAGATTCTCTCGTTTCCTACACGGACGCGTTACCTCAAGGCAGTCACTCCACTCTTTTTTTCTTCTTTTTTTTTTCCATCACTCCACTTGCATGACCTACGCCACGATGTGGGCAGCCATACTCCGTTTTCGGGAGGCGGGGTGGGGTGTTGAAAAAATGGTGTGTGCACAGTTGCTCAGGTAGTAGTGGACGAGAAGAAGTCTAATCCGTTCAACGTACGCTACACGCTATGGGACACCGGGGGATCGGAACGTTTCCGCAGTCTGTGCGCCATGTACTTCAGGGGGGCCCATCTGGCTCTGCTGGTGTACGACGTCACCTGTGAGGTGAGCACACCACACGTGTGTGTGTGTGTGTGTGTGTGTGTGTGTGTGTGTGTGTGTGTCACTGAGTGGGGGTGTTGCTGTCACTGTGTATGTATGGGTTGAGTGTATTTATGTGTGTGTGTGTGTGTGTGTGTCACTGTGGTGGTGGGTGGGTGTTGCTGTCAGTATGTGTGTGTGTTGAGTGTGTGTGTGTGTGTGTGTGTGATAGTTTGGGGTTCGGTGTGTGTGTGTGTGTGTGTGTGTGTGTGTGTGTGTGTGCGCGCAGTAGTAGTAGTAGTAGTAGTAGTGGCAGTAGTAGTAGTAGATATGCACTATTATGTATCCTAGTTTCTACTGTATATGTGTTTGTGTATGACTTTCGATGTATGTTCGTACCTTGTTGTGTACAACCCCCCCACCCCCCCCTCCAATATTCCTTGTGACCCCGGTACACTTGGTAATAAAGACATTCTATTCTATTCTATTCTATTAGTAGTAGTCTTCAGTTCAACGTCTTCACTTTAAGTGATATTAGACGAAGAAAAAAAAAAGAAAGGGGGGGGGGGGGGGGCGTGGTGGTGGGAACACAATTGGGCAGAGGGTGAAGAATGTTGTGTGTGTATGTGTATGTGCGCGTGTGTGCGCATGTGTGTGTGGTGGGGAATGATACAGAGCATTGGGAAAAAAAAAATTAAAAGGGGTCACAGGCATATCGAAGGAAACGCCAACATCAAACACCTATAACAAATGTCCTATTGGACTATGCAGGAAACCTTCTGCAATAGCAGATAACATCTTGAAATTGTCAAAAATACATTCGCAAGAATTTTCCGAGAAGTTTCAGCCTCTGACGTCCAAAGAGTACGTGTTTGCTAGAAATAGATTCTCCACATATTTGCTGAGCTTTGTTATAAAAGCGTTCAGCTTTATCCTGTTCGATAATACCTGAATTTGCCTTAATCTGATTAAATTACTGAATGTATTTGATTGATTGATAGATTCCGGTTGTTGATTATTATTGTACTTTTATTTCAAACTTTGCCATTTTGCTGGTGTACTTCCCTGACTTTGCTCCACGATGATTTTTCTAGTAAATGGTACCCCTGTTGTACAGACAAGAGCACATAAAGTTGTATGGTTCCCTGTTTGTGTTTTGCGACTTTTCTTGCAGCCCTGTCAGCCCATTCATTATATAGGAGACCAAGGTGAGAAGGAACCCAGCAAAAAGTTATACGTGTTCCTCTCAAATTCAAAAGATGTACAATGTGACTTATTTCTATCATTATTTTGGACTTGTTCTTACAATTTGATGAGTTTAAAGCGTATAATACAGATTTTCAATCAACACAAAATAAAACTTGTATATAAGACAAACTGAGAGATCAAGAATATTATACTTAAAGCCATAAGAACAGCGATAAGTTCAGCTGTGAATATCGATCGAATTTTACCAATATAGTATGATCGTTCAGTTTTCAGTTTTGGTATAAAGAAAGCTGAACCTGCTTGACCATTGTCTAAGAGTGAGCCGTGTGTGTAAATATGTAAGTGATCACGGTATCTATTCTGAAGGTGTAATCGGACTTCTGTTGCCATGATATTTGGATTTTCTTTTTTTGCAATGTCAGTATGATTGATATCAAACTGTGCTTTACTCATCTCCCAAATGGGGCATGGACTTTCTGTTTTCTGCGTGTCTACGTTATCTAGATTAATTTCGGACTTTTGGAAAAGGTTTAACGAAAACGTACCAATGGGCATTAAATAAGATATCGTTTTAGCTCTTTTGGGGAAGTTCTTTTCAGATGTATTTCTTACATCCTCTGATGTGCGTGTGCGTGTGCGTGTGTGTGTGTGTGTGTGTGTGTTTGTGTGTATGTCACTGTGGAGGTGGGTGGGTGCTGCTGTCACTGTGTGTGTGTGTGTGTGTGTGTGTGTCACTATGTGGGGTTGGGTGGGTGGGTGGGTGTTGCTCTGTGTGTCTGTGTGTGTGTGTGACTATGTGGGGTTGGGTGTGTGTGTGTGTGTGTGTGTGTGTGTGTGTGTGTGAGACTATGTGGGGTTGGGTGTGTGTGTGTGTGTGTGTGTGTGTGTCACTATGTGGGGTTGGGGTTGGATGTGTGTGTGTGTGTGTGTGTGTCTGTGTGGGGTTGGGTGGGTGAGTGGGTGTTGCTCTGTGTGTCTGTGTGACTATGTGGGGTTGGGTGTGTGTGTGTGTGTGTGTGTGTGTGTGACTATGTGGGGTTAGGGTTGGGTGTGTGTGTGTGTGTGTGTGTGTGTGAGAGAGAGACTGTGTGTGACTGTGTGGGGGGTGGGGGTTGGGGGTTGGTTGCTGTCACTGTGTGTGAGTGTGTTGAGTGTCATAATACGGGGTTGGGTGTGTGTGTGTGTGTGTGTGTGTTTCACTGTGGGGGTGGGTGTTGCTGTCACTGTGTGTGTGTGTGTGTGTGTGTGTGTGTGTGTGTGTTTCACTGTGGGGGTGGGTGTTGCTGTCACTGTGTGTGTGTGTATGCGTGTGCTGAGTGTGTGTGTGCATGTGTGTATGTGAGTGTGTGTGTGTGTGTTCCTGTGTGTGTGTGTGTGTGTGTTTATGTGTGTGTGTTTCACTGTGGGGGTGAGTGTTGCTGTCACTGTGTGTGTGTGTGTGTGTGTGTGTGTGTGTGTGTGAGAGAGAGAGAGAGAGAGAGAGAGAGAGAGAGAGAGAGACGCGATTTTATCATATTCTGTTATAATTCCAAAAATGCTGCAAGGATCGGGTTCCTGTTGTAATAAGCTAGCGTGCTCTTAACGGCTCCCAAGCCAAGATTTTAGTCACACTGATGAGGCGTGAAGGTTCTGGAAATAACAGTAATGAGCTTCAATTCATCAGTTTCAGTAGCTCAAGGAGGCGTCACTGCGTTCGGACAAATCCATATACACTACACCACATCTGCCAAGCAGATGCCTGACCAGCAGCGTAACCCAACGCGCTTTATCAGCTCTTGAGAAAAAAATAAAAAATAAAATAAAATAAATAAATTTATAATAATAATATAATTAAAAATAAATAAATAGATAAATATTTAACAAAAATAATAATGAAAATAAAAGAAATAAATAGATAAATAAAATAAATAAAGAAGACAACAATAATGATAAAAAAGCAATGTTAAAAAAAAAATTGAAAAAAAAAAAAAAAAGAATCAGCCGACGACTCACTGCGGATCCATGCAATAAAACTTCCCGAGGAAATCAGGTTGGCTACATTCCGACGTCGTAAAATTACATTTTGTGTACATATTACTTAGACTCTCTGTTGGCCTCAAGGGAAAGATGTGGTGAAGTAACATGATTCCCTTGCTCAGTTATATGTATATTGATAAGCATTTATGTCAGAGTCTCGGTAGGCATTAAGGGAAGTAATGATGGCGATAGTTAAAAGTAATACGATTCCCTTGCTCCTTTGTAGGTGTATTGATTAGCACCATTTCTGTCAGTCTCGGCAAGGCATCAAGGGAAATAACCATGCTGATAGTTAAGTAGCACGATTCACTTGCTCAGTTATAGGTGTGTTTGATCTGCACTGTTTCCTGTTACAGACGAGCTTTGTGGCAGCGGAAACGACATGGCGGACAACGTTGCTCCGTCATGTGCCCGAAGCTCACGTGTTCCTGGTGGGCACCAAGTGCGACCTTCAGGACGACAGGGTCGTGTCCACTGAGGTAATGGATTAGCGCTGTGTGTGTGCTCTTAGCGCACTGAAAAAGAACCCATGGCAACACCAGTGTTGTCCTCCGGCAAAATTATATAGAATAAATCCACTAGGTACAGAAATGTATATTTAATTACACATACTTAACCGTGACCCACTAGTGCAGACTCCGGCAGGGGTCTGACATTCATGTCCTGTGCAAACTACTATCCGCCTATGCGGAGAAAACGAAAGTAGCTATGGCCGATAACCTCCCGGAAGTAGGTAACCTCCCCTTTGCCCCCCTGACTAGCGCCCTATTTTTCTGGCAGCCATCATAACTCCTGTTCCTGTGCTCTTCATACGGCTAAGTTTTTTCGTACTTTCTGTCTGCCTGTCGATTCTCAATGTATATTATATGCATGCTGTTGAAGCCGAACAGGTACTGTGGGTTATGCTGCTCTCAAGCATCTACACATGTTTCAGCGTATATGGATTCATCCGGACGTAGTGATTCCACATTGATAAACTGAAACTGTGTGCGTTTCAGAGAGAGAGAGAGAGTATGTTTGTGTCTGTCTGCGTTATTTCTTACAATGTTTTCATTACAATGTTTCATCTTTATGATTGAAAATGTTAACAAGAGAAACGACTGATCACGACTCCAAAATATCACAAACATTATCGCTGTCAGTTGCTTTGGATGACACTTCGTGTTTTGTTGTTTGTTGTTGTTGTTGTTGTTTCAGCTCGGTCAAAAATGATATTCTAATTTATATTTGTATTTCTTTTTATCACAGCAGATTTCTCTGTGTGAAATTCTGGCTGCTCTCCTTCGGGAGAGCGCGTCGCTACACTGCAGTGCCACCAATTGTTTTTTGTATTTTTTCCAGCGTGCGGTTTCATTTGTTTTTCCTATTGAAGTGGATTTTTCTACAGAACTTTGCCAGAAACAACTGTTTTGTTGCCGTGGGTTCTTTTACGTGCGCTGAGTGAATGCTGATGATGACATAAATAGACTCTATCCTGATAATAGAACAATACCCTTTCTACTGTAGGGAAGGCTGGCGTAATCTGAATAATATTGCCAATGAACCAACATGCTTTAGGAAAGAAAAAAATTCAAGAACAGTAACTTCTGCAAGAAAAGGGACATGACACTAATAAAGAAATAAAATTTTAAAAAAGGAGTGTCGCTATCACTGCAGCGACGCGCTCTCCCTGGGAACAACAGTCCAAATTTCACACAAGAGAAATCTGTTGTGACAATACAATGCAATGCAATATAATACGATAGAATACAATATTAAACATGAACTTCCTGTCAGGGCAATATTCATTCAGAAATGAATTTGATAAATGGACCAAGAGCAGTATGCAGTGAGCAGTATGCAGTGAGCAGTATGCAGTGAGCAGTATGCAGTGAGCAGTATGCACTTGGTGCACTGAAGAAAACCCACAGCAAGAAAAAGTCTCTGGCAAAATTCTGTATCATAACCACTGTGATAGGTATCTAGATGCCTGACCTGCAGTATAAACTATAACCCGACGCGTTAGTCAGGTTTTAAGTGAACACACACACTATCCACATGCACTCACACACACACAAATCCTTATATGCCCCCACCTCACCCATCTGCCAAGTAGGTGTGATGTAGGAGTATAAGGATTTGTCCGAATAATAGCTGCGTAAGAGTGACCGTGGTAACATGTAAACAACTTACCCTTGAGGAAGGAGCGTGATCGCTCCGAAAATTTGGAATATTTGACAGATTGATGTGTTTTTCTTTTCTTTTTTCTTTATATATATATATATATATATATATAGAGAGAGAGAGAGAGAGAGAGAGAGAGGTGGGTGGGGTGGGGTGGGGTGGGGGGGTATCTGCCTAGTAGGTGTGATGTAGGCATATAAGGATTTGTCCGAATGCAGTGACACTTCCTTCTGAAACTGATGTGCGCAGTAGCCGAGTGGTTTAAGCGTTGGACTTTCAATCTGAGGGTCCCGGGTTCGAATCTCGATGACGGCGCCTGGTGGGTAAAGGGTGGAGATTTGTCCGATCTCCCAGGTCAACATATGTGCAGACCTGCAAGAGCCTGAACCTCCGTCGTGTGTATACACATACAGAAGATCAAATACGCACGTTAAAGATTCTGTCATCCATGTCAGCGTTCGGTGGGTTATGGAAACAAGAAAATACCCAGCATGCACACCCCCGATAGCGGAGTATGGCTGCCTACATGGCGGGGTAAAAACGGTCACACACGTAAAAGCCCACTCGTGTACATACGAGTGAACGTGGGAGTTGCAGGCTACAAACGAAGGAGAATAAGAAGAGAACTGAACAGAGACAGATGATAGAATGAAAGATGTGTTTGTCTGCAGAGAGGAGCAGCTTTCGCCATGAAGAGCGGCTACAGGTTCTTTGAGGTGTCCTCTGCCAGTGGACATCAGGTGGACGACTTGTTTCGGGAGATTGGTAAGGTCCTTGCGTGCGCGCGTGTGTGTGTGTGTGTTAGGTGAACCACAATATGATGGTAAGGCACATTGGTGTATGTACATATATTTTTGTTAAAATATATTTAACGTTATACATATAAATAAATGTATGGGTTTGTTCCAATGTACCCTTTATTAACCTGTGTGCCAGCTGAATCAGTAGCGAAATCAGCACTGTCTTGAAGTCGTGTACCTTGTGAATGGAGAGAGTGACCACTCTTTACTATAAATTTTATTACATAAATGTATATTTAATGTATGAAAACAAATGTATGATATATTTACGTGTGGGTTTTGACTCACTTGGGTAAACAAAGTGAGTCTATGTTTTAACCCGGTGTTCGGTTGTCTGTGTGTCCGTGGTAAACTTTAACATTGACATTTTCTCTGCAACTACTTTGTCAGTTGACACCAAATTAGGCATAGAAATAAGAAAAATTCAGTTCTTTCCAGTAATCTTGTTTAAAACATTATTGCACCTCTGGGATGGGCACAAGAAAAATAAAGAATGAAGCCTAATTATATGCAAACTGCATTTACTGTTATATTTATATTTTGTGTATTCTCTAAACCTGGCAAAGGGAAATTACTCTAATTAATGCTAGGGGACTTAATTTGCTTTAAACTGATCTTTCTCATCTTAAACATTACATTTTGTGACCAGGGAAAAAGCCAGGTATTGTCTTTTTCTTCACAGGGGTAAGGCAGTTCACATGTTTTTAATAACAGGGAAGTAAACTCTTCTGTAGGCCTATTTTCATGTATGTGGGGTTTTTTTAAATATATTTTTTAAAATAAAACAAAAACAACAAAACAGTCTTTCAATGAGCAGGTTTTCAAATACCTTCTTTTGTTGATTTTGAACACCTTATTTTAGAGTTCTGGAGAAATCAATGTAGTTTAGAGTTGAAAACAAAATCTGCCTGAATGATGGCATAAAATGATCAGGTCCATAACATGCAACAGGTAAAAAATATTACGTGATGATATGATGAATGGACTTAATCATGTCAACACGTGGTTTATACGTCATTTTTGATGTTACTGACATGTTCGTGATGTCATCACGTGAATTTCTGATGCGTTCATCATGTCATTACGTGATATTTCTTACCTGTTTCATGTTACGGACCTGATCACTTCATCATGTGTTTCTTTTGTCCTGATTGATGTTTCTGAAGTGCTCTTGATGTCGTCACATGATATTTCTGACCTATTTTATGTTACTGACGTGTTCATAACGTCATCACGTGATTTTCGTTCATATTCATAATGTGTTCACGTGATATTTATCACTTGTTTGATGTTATTTATATTTTCATGATGCCATCTAATGGTCTGTTGACCTGTTTGATGATTCTGACGTCTTCATAATGTCATCACGTGATTTTCTTACGTGTTCATAATGTTGTCACGTGATATTTCTGGGCTGTTTAATGTTACTGATGTTTTCATGATGTCGGCCCATGGTTTGTTGGCCTAGATGTTTCGTGTTACTGACCTGTTCATGATGTCATCACGGGAATTTCTCACGTTGACCGGAGGAAGTGGAGGAGGCGGCGGGTTGGCGTTGTTGAGAGGGCCAGGAGTAGAGGACCCAGAGTGTAAGCGAATCGACTGCAATCGCACCTTCATTTTAGCGTGATCACCCAATCGAGGTATATAATTATGTGACCTGGTTGGAGACATAATTTGACAAAACGCCAGAGAATCGACAGACAGACAGACAGAAAATACGAAAAAAAAAAACCTTAGCCGTATGAAGAGCACAGGAACAGGAGTCATAATGGCTGCCGGAAAAAGAGGGCGCTAGTCAGGGGGGCAAAGGGGAGGTTACCTACTTCCGGGAGGTTATCGGCCGTAGCTACTTTCGTTTTCTCCGCATAGGTGGATAGTAGTTTGCACAGGACAGGGATGTCAGACCTCTGACGGAGTCTGCACTAGTGGGTCACGGTAAGTATGTTAATTAAACGTAATTTTAGACAGAAAATTTCCTTTTTATGATTCTTATGTGTTGATGATGCTATCACGTATCATCTGACTTGTTGATGATGTCATCACATGTCATCTGACGTTTTCATGATGTCGTCACGTGGTGTGTCTCCAGCGTCCACCCTGGAACGTCTGCAGCACAGCAGTCACCTGGAGCTGAGCTTGAACACTGCTTCCATCAGGATCCGCGCGCCCACTCTGCCGCCTGCAAAGAAACGTCACAGGTGTTGCGTCATTTGCTGACGTCATGCGGACTTTCGTCAGACATTTTGGAAGAGAGAGAGAGTGTGTGTGTGTGTGCTTCAACGACTACTTTGAAAAAAAAATAGCTCATTAAAAAGGCAGAAGACAAAAATCATTTCATACTTAACTGCAAAAAATATGACGAATTGCGAAAAAAAAAAGTACCATTTTCAATACATCTCCAGCACAGAGGAAGATTTGTTCGGTGTACTGATGACAAACAATAAAGATATAATACTTTCACTTGCAAAATATGTATCTAAGGCAATAAATATACGGAAAATGTCCATCATCGGCCCAAATACTCATTGATCAATTAAAAAATTAGTATGGGTTCTGTGAGGAAAAAAGTATTGATAAAATTAAAAAGATGGGCAACATCTGAATAGTCAATCTCGACACTGTAATTATTTGATGTGTTCGTATTGATATGATGGGTTTTGATGTTGAGGCATAAATAATTATTTCATGAGTTATATGTACTTTAGTATGTTTTTGTATTGATATGACATGTGTCGATGCTACATGCGTAAATGTTTATTATATGATTTATATGTACTTTGTTTTCTGTGTACTGTCCAAACCTTGGAGACGAACGACTGAAAAAATGCACATTACCCCCCTGCCACATGTACTTTAAGCTAATGACAAAGTGCCAAAGTGTCGCAAATCTCTTATTAGTTTATGTTGTTTTAATTTCAATTCTGTTTGTTGTTGTTGCTGGGTTTTTTTGTTTTTGTTTTTTGTTTGTTTTGTTTTTTGTTTTTTTTTTTTGGTTTACTTTCTGTTCCATTTTATCTGCTTTGCACCATTTTGTTCTTATTAGTACCTACTGTGTCACTGGAGCTTTTCAGCTAATGACATTAAACATTTCAGTGTTCAATGTTCTCTGTGTGTGTATATATATATATATATATATATATATATATATATATATATATATATATATATATATGAATGTATGTATATATGTATGTGTGTATAACAGTTATACCATATTTCACAATCTCTCTCTCTCTCTCTCTCTCTCTCTCTCTCTCACTCACTCACACACACACACACACACACACACACACACACACACACACACACACATGTATGTATTTTCATATATATAAGAAAGAGGGAGAGTTAACATGAAATGAGGAAAGGGAAGCCCAGACCACAATCTGTCCTGGCCAACATCTGTCAACCTTGCAGAGTAGTCAGCGCTGAGGGTCAGGGCGAGAAAAAGAGCAGGGTGGAGGTTATAGGGGTGGGGCGCCAGGGCTCAGTGGGTAATAACATTTCCCAGAGAGTACCACGTCATCAGTTTGGTCCCCAGGGAACAGTGAGTTGTAAAGTGGAGTAACCTGGTGGAAACGCTTCTGCCTAGAAAACGAAAGAAGCTAAGTGCACAGGTTCGAATATCCACACTCGTCATTTTTTCTCTCCCCCTTTCACATGACCTTAAGTGGTGGTCTGGATGCTGGTCATTTAGGTGAGACGAAACACCGAGGACCTGTCTTTAGCATGCACTCAGCGCACGTAAAAGAACCCACGGCAATAAAAGTGCTGTGCCTGACAAA
>NC_134890.1:2977647-2982647 GCF_041734735.1 Babylonia areolata
AAGAACAATTGTAATGTGTTGTTCTTGCACGGGGTGCTCGAAACCTATCGCTTACGTTTACCAGTTTGCTGTTTAAGTCCGAGAAAAGGTGGTGCATTTTGTCATTTAGAATTTTGTCAAACCATCTGCAGCACAGACACACACACACACACACACACACACACACACACACACACATCGGTCATTTCATGTATCAACTGGCGATCACGGGCATTGAAGGAATTTGAATCGTGGCGTGAATGATTGGGAACATGCGCCAGTTGTACTGTATACAAACACTTGAAATTCAAATTTTGTCGAGAGTTTCATTGTACAGCTGTCAGAATAATTATGTCACTGGCTTAGCGAAGTTTCGTTGTTTTACTATCACAGCAAAATCGGTAGGAAGGGCCCGGCATGCTTTGGATTAGCAGTGTGTTTCAATGGCCAGGGGGAGTCAACTATCCACAACACCACACGACATGCTTCGAAAGAAAAGGCAGTTTTAATGAGCAGGGGAATTAACGCTTTACAACTCGACGTGCTTCTAAAGTCCTGGGCAGTTTTAATGGCCAAGGGAGTTAACACTCCACACAGCAGGGCCCAGAGAATCCTGTGACGCCATACCTGGCGGAGGGCGCCAGGCTGACCATCAAGGCAACAGGGGCCGGCCTTCACTCTCACACTGTACACTTTGGTGCACGCTGAGTCCATGCACGCTGCTTGGACAAGTCGATGGACATTGGTAACGCAAGGAAACTGGCCAGGGCCAACCAGCTACACCCCTGTTCTCACGAACCCCCCATTGCTGGCATTAGATCTGACACAAAGAAGACGCCTGAGGAGTCCACATGTAGTAGGCCCATTTACGTTCAGTGGTGCTTTGCAGCAGACACGTGGCCAACAAAGCCTCGATTTAGATTAATGCCGAATTATTCAATAATTTCGCCAGCCCCCACTATATATTCGTCCCAGACACACACTTTTGCACACACTCTTTGGCCGACTTCGATCTGAATCTCTCCCTCATCTGGTCCTTGTCTTCTCTTCCCCAAGGTCGTGACGTGGTTCTGTGTGACGTCAGTTAGACAACCACAGTATTGTTCAGGTAAGCGTGACTAGTCAGTTAGACCACGGCAATATTCTTATGAGGACTTAGAGACGTTGGACATTGTGACAGCAGTTGAGGAATAATGATTAAAGATACAACGATTTCAAATAAACCTGATATCCGGCATTTAGTTTACTGCCTGTGTCTGTTGGTCTAGAATTGGTTCTAAGTTTGTTCCACCTCTTCTTAGTGTCATCGTTGGTTTAGGAAGTATGTATGTTCATCTCTTTTCGTATTAGCAGGCGATGAATTTGTTTGTTTGCTTGTTTGTTTTGTTTTTATAGATCTGTTTTGTTTTATGGAGGAAGGTGGTGGAATGGTCAAGACGCTCATCTGCCAATACAGAGTCCGTGAGGGTCTGGGTTCAAATCTCGCTCTCGCCCTTTCTCCCAAGTTTGACTGGAAAATCAAACTGAGCGTCTAGTCATTCGCATGAGACCATAAACCGAGGTCATAAGTGCAGTGCGCACTTAGCGCACTGAAGAAGAACCCATGACAACGAGTGTTGTCCTCTGGCAAAATTCTGTAGAAGAAATCCACTCTGAAAGGTACCCCCCCCCCCCCCCCCACCCCCCCCCCCCCCCCCCCCCCAAGAAAAAAAAGAACAAACAAAAAAACAAAAAAAAACCCAACACACACACACACACACACACACACACACACATATATATATATATATATATATGTATGCACTCAGTGCCTAAGTGCATTGGGTTATGCTGCTGGCTAGGCATCTGCCTTGCAGATATGGTGTAGCGTGTATGGATTTCTCCGAACGCAGTGACGCCTCTCTGATAAGTGAGGTCTAGAGTTGGTTCTGACTTTGCTCCACTTTTTCTCGGTATCATCGTTGGCTTACGAAGTATATGTAATCATCTCTTTTCATGTTAGCTAGCGATTATTGTTTTTCTCTCGTCTTTCACAAATTTCCGTTTTATTGGCACATCGTTTGCAAACCACACTTTGACCATTGATATTAAACAATTTTGGAATCAGTTCGATCTTACTGTCTGGTGTGTTGGTCGTAGTAGTGTTGTTTGTTGTTGATGTTTGTATGTTTATTTGTTTGTTTGTTGTTGTTTTGGGGATAACAAGACTTCAAAAGATCAAATGCACTGTGAGTATTAAACCATTAATTTTGTCATATGAAGTTCATCTTCTCGTTTGGTGTCGTATCATACGCACATTATTTATCTTACATATTCAAATCGCTGTCTGTAATATGCCTTTCATTCCTTTTATTTTACACGTGTGTTTCCACACAAATATAAACAAATATGGGAGTACAGTATCACCTAGACGACATGCGCGAAAAAAAAATCGTATCTTTACATTTACTTATATACAAGATATCATTTTTGTCATAAGAGAAAAAAAATGCATTGTAATATTTCTCCGGATCCAAAAACATGACTATGTTTTCATAAAATTCATATTAACTCAATCAAAAGCTTTATCAAAATCAGCAGAAATCAATAAATCAGGGTAATACACTGAATATTGTGTGCATGCTTCTCTGATATGTCGTCCAGGTCTGGCTCAGAACTGCTACACGCCGTGAGCACACACATACCTGGGCAAGGTAAGGGGGTGGACAGTGCAGTGTACTGTTGTGTCGTCTGCCGGATTCATCTCTGTCTCCGTACCTCGCACCATGCGTTGTTGCTGTCTCCTCTGGCTTCTGCCACTTCTGGGTAAGTTATCTTTGGTCGTTTGTTTGTTGGTTTCCTGTTGGTTATTCACTTGAGACAGACATTCAGACAGACAGACAGATTATGTATATACATATATACATATATTATATATATATATATATATATATATATATATATATAGACAGACACAGAGATAGAGAGAGAGAGATGAACAGAATAAAATGGAGTTTCCCAGAGAGAGAGAGAGAGAGAGAGAGAGAGAGTGATGAACAGAATAAAATGGAGTTTCCCAGAGAGAGAACACTGAACACTAAACACTTTAATGTCAATAGCTTTACAGCCCTAATCACATGGGGGTTCATAATACAAATAACATCATGCATCAATAGTAATAATATTGATGAAAACCAAAGCCAAAACGAAATCAATCAATCTGTGCAACAAAGTGCAGTTCGACCATCCATTCAAAGTAATGGCATGTAGTGAGAAATAAAAACAAAAACATATATAAATGTATAACATAAATATTTTCCATACGAGAATGACAACACAGATTTCAATTTTCACAATGAGCAACACCTGATACTATTTTATTATTGTTGCATGTTATTCGCTTCGGCAATATATTTTGCAAGTGACTGTAGTGAAGTTTCCTGATTTAGATTAAGCACTCCAAAAATATCTTCATTCTTTGCTAAATTTGTTTTAAATACAACACATTTTTCTCGAATATCGTCATAAGCTTTACAACTCAACAAAAAATGTAATTCATCCTCCCTTAAATGACCGCACATCGGACAAGGGGAGAGTAACGAGGGCTCAGTCTGAAACCACTTTTCATAAGCATTCAACCCAATCGTTTTCGTTCTAAATCTGGCGAGACTTGTTCGGTGCCGCTTGTTTGTCATGGCTGTGATATATTTTTCTGTTTGAAATATACTTTTAAAACTATAAAACCATCTATATTTCTCAGTGCTTTCCATTTTACAGTGCCAATTTTCCCAGAGAGAGAGTGATGAACAGAATAAAATGGAGTTTCCCATAGAGAGAGGAGAGAGAGAGAGAGAGAGACAGACAGACAGAGAGACAGACAGACAGAGACAGAGAAAGTGATGAAGGTACTTTATTGTCGTCATAATTATCAGTATGATCTCTGTGTTGGTGGACTAAACTCTGACATCCTCCTCCAATTCCTCCTCCTCCTCCTCGTCTTCTTCTTCCTCCTTCCTTCCATCCATCTTCTTCTTCCTTCTTCTTTCCTTCCGTCCTTCCTTCCTTCTTCTTCTTCCTCCTTTCCTTCCATCCCTCCCTTCATCCATCCTTCCTTCCTTCCATCCTTCCTTCCTTCTTCTTTCTTCGTCTTCTTCTTTTCAGTGACTTCGTCGTCCTGGCCCTCATTTTCATCAAGAAACCAACCACATGTGTGGACAAGGTGTCAGCACAGGAGCAATCCCTAAGCCCGTCGCTTTGATTGGCCAGAGAATGTGAACGAATCAATAACTGACTCCCTCTACCTCCTCCTCCTCCTCCTTCCTCATCTTCCTCCTCCGACCCCCCCCCCCCCCCACAACCCCACACTCCCTCCCTACAGCTCCATCTTCTTCCTCCTGCCGCCCCCCTCCCCATCATCACCATCATTATCATTGTCATCATCGTCAATATTATCATCGTCCCCATCATATCACCATCATCACCACCATCACTACCAAAAGCACCAACACCATCACCGTCACCATCACCACCATCATCACAATCACCACCACCATCATCACCATCATCGCCACCATCATCACCACCATCACCATCATCACCACCATCACCATCACGACCACCATCATCACCACCATCACGACCACCATCACCATCACCACCATTATCACCATCACCATCATCACCATCACGACCACCATCACCACCATCATCATCAACACCATCACCATCATCACCATCATCGCCACCATCATCCCCACCATCACCATCATCACCACCATCACCATCATTACCACCATCATCACCACTATCACCATCACGACCACCATCACCATCACCACCATTATCACCATCACCGCCATCACCAACATCATCATCACCACCATCATCATCACCACCATCACCATCATCACCGTCACAACCATCACCACCACTATCACCACCATAACCACCACCACCACCATCATCACCGTCACTACCATCACCACCACTATCACCACCATAACCACCACCACCACCACCACCACCACCATCATCAACACCAT
>NC_134890.1:2985147-3047647 GCF_041734735.1 Babylonia areolata
TGTTACCTTCCTTCCTTCCTTCCTTCTTTTCTACCTTCCTTCTTTTTTCCTTCCTTCCTTCTTTCTTTTCCTTCCTTCCTTCCTTCTTTCCTTCCCTCTTTCTTTGCCACCCTTCCTTCCTTTCTCCTTTCTTTACTTTCCTCCTTTCTTCCTGCCTTCCTTGCTAACCCCACCCCACCAGTCTTCTTTCAATACTGTCAATGGTAGCTGAAGCAGTCTAACAAAAATCGCGTTTTTAATACGTAAAGTAAAGACCGAAATGATGGTGATGCAGAACACAGCGAGCAGAAAAGGATCGTGTTTGGAGAGGACGCCTCGGTTGGTGACCACCCGTCCGCCTGCCAGTTGTAGACAACTGCTTTCGCCTGTGGCGCCATCCTCTATAACGACAACACCATCATAACTGCGGCCCACTGTGTCTACGGAACGTAATGCTATTTAATTTTGTCACAGTCATATATATATATATATATATATATATATATATATATATATATATATATGTGTGTGTGTGTGTGTGTGTGTAGAAACTCTTGACCGTCAATTTCAAGTTTAGAAACGACACCGCAAAATGGATGATGCATGTTATGCAGTTGAATAATAAATCCAGGCCCAGATGTCTTCATTTTACCATAAAGAAATGGAGAACACACACACACACACACACACACACACACACACACACACACACACACACACACACACACATAAAAAACAGTCTTAGTTAATCTTTTACCTTTAAGACTATTTTCGTTTGGAGTGGGGTGGTGGTTATAAAAAGCTCTCGTTCATGCCAATGTTGGTTCTAATGTACATCCAAAAAGGTTGGATAAGTTAGCACAGCGACAGCTGAATTGCACTGTGTAGTGCTCATCGCGCTTACTCGACTGCGAACCAGAGAGAAATGAACCACTGCTGGACACCGCACCACAACCTGCATCATCCAGTGAGCCCACAGGTCCTGGTGTGGCGTTCAGTTTTTGACTCACTTGTGTAAGCAAAGTGAGTCTATGCTTTAACCCGGTGTTCGGTTGTCTGTGTGTGTGTGTGTGTCCGTGGTAAACTTTAACATTGACATTTTCTCTGCAAATACTTTGTCAGTTGACACCAAATTAGGCATAAATATAGGAAAAATTCAATTCTTTCCAGTCATCTTGTTTAAAACAATATTGCACATCTGGAATGGGCAAAAAAATTAAAAAAAGAAACCAAATTATATGCAAACAGAGTTTACTGTTATATTTATTTTTTTTTTATTTTCTAAACTTGGCGCTTTGATCTGATATTCTGACACAACAACAAGAGCAGTCATTTTTATCATTTTTTGTTCAAACAGGTACTTCTTTTGCTAAGCATGGAAGTTATATTTCTGGTTCATGTATTTGGTGCTGATAGTAAAAAAAGGGAAATTAATCTGTAATTAATGCTAAGGGGGTTTGCTTTAAACTGATCTTTCTCATCTTAAACATTACATTTTGAAATTATACTCATTACATAAAAAGCTTGTGTGTTTTACTCTTAGTGTACAGGGCTTTCACTATGTTCATTCACATTCATTGAATCGATCGTGTCAACCAGGTGTAACTAAACTTGTACATCTGTCTAGATCCAGAGAAGACGGTTAAATGTTGCTGTGTCATTGCGATGATAGCCACGTCTCCTTTACCGCGGACTTAAATTTTAATTGCCCTTAGATATTTTTTGAATGCCCAAGATACACCAGAATAATATGATTTAAACAGCGTTCTCACTGCGAATACGCAATCGATTTATCGCCCCTTAAAAAAAGCATGTTTCAAAGTTAAATTTTAGAACGTCAGTTAATGAGCCACGATAGTATAATGGGTGAGACAGTTTCTTCTCACCCGAACACGCGGGGTTCGAATCTGCTGTGAGGACTTTTTTTTTTCTTTTAACCCGAAACTTTATAATAACAAATACAGAACACATTTTAACGATTAGATTTTTTTTAAAGTGTATCACAAGTGAGTCTTGAAGGCCTTGCCTCTCTTGTTTTTAAGTGCAGTACAAGTAAGTCTTGAAGGCCTTGTTTTTATGTATATTCCGGTCTAACTTTCCATGTTCTGGTCGTGTTCGTTATTATTAAGAGACATTTCCTTTATTGAAAAGAAGTCCCTGCCGAGCATTTGAAAAGTTTTCTTTGCCTTTTCTCTCTGGTTTAGCAAGTCACAGTGGGTAGCAAGCCCGATGAGCAGTAGACAGTGCAAATCAGCTATGGCATTCTGTGCAAACCAAAGCAATCTTCATTTTGGAGGTATGTGACCAACACGGACATAAAAATGAAAGCTTTCTAAAACCACCACACAAACGCAAATACAAATATGCGAATTAAAAAAATAAGACATGGCTATCTAGATTTCTTACTTAATCTATGAATATTATGAGTAAATTATAATCAGGCAGCGATTGAAAACATGCCAGCACAGACAGTACAAATCCAAGAAAAATAGAATATAATAATTTGTTGTTACTATCATAACAAATAGTGGATGCACAAATACAGATCGACTGGACCACACAAAAAAAAAGAAAAGCAAGGGCTCCGCCAACATGAACACCATCATTCTGAAGAAGAAATTGAAGTGTGTGTGTGTGGTCAGGCCACCGTGGAGAGGAAGTGTTCGCTGTGGAATGCATCGCCCCAACGGTCAAGAAGTTTTTGAAGTTAATCGGGACATCGACGTGGTGCTTACTGTGAGTTTCGAGTATTTGTATGTCCGCTGTTTTCTGCCTTTGGGCCTGAATCCCCCTCATCGTTGTCATCATCACTGTTGTTGCTATAAATAATTCAGTATCTGTGTTGGACCAGAGGTCCCGCCCCGCCTCCTCTCTCATCTATAATTATGGTTTATGTGTTTCACTGTTGGTATGGATAGGTCAACACTGATTTTGACAGCGTTTCTTCCTTTTTTCGCATCTCTCTCTCTCTCTCTCTCTCTCTCTGTCTCTTCCCATCACACACACACACTCGTTCGTATAAACATTTATGTGTGTATGTGTGTCTATAAATACACGTCGATATCACAGTGCACGTCCATATGCGTGCAGCATCCCAGCTACAACATCTACACCCTTGACAACGACCTGGCCTTGCTGAAGACAGCGACCCCCATAAACCTGGCAGCATCACAGTACGTGCAGGCACTTCCCATTGATGACGGCAGTACCCCCCTCCCTACCAACTGTCAGCTGGTTGGGTGGGGATTAACAGGTGTGTGACTTGACCTTAACATCGTTTACTGTCATGAAACCCAAAAGAATTAATGAACGCAGCAAAAGAACAAAAGGCACAAATATGGTCATCTGAGACTCGTGCACACAAATATATATATTAAGCAGGTGGTGGTGCTGCTGTTTTGTTTGTTTGGTTGTTTTTTTTGTTTTTGGTTTTTTGGGTTTTTTTTGTTTCGTTGGGTTTTGTTGTTTTTTTGTTTGTTTGTTTTGGTGTGTGTGTGTGTGTGGGGGGGGGGTCTTTCTTTCTTTTCTTCTTCTTTTTTTTGTTTGTTTGCTTTTTTACAACCGTATGGAGAGGGAGGTAATACATCAACGGTATAAACATGGATCGAAAATTATACAAGCACCAATGAAATATAATTTTTTTTACACATGTGCATATACAAGTGCAAGTGCGTGCGCACGTCACACGCACGCACCCACCCACTGCGATAGTTTACACACTTTCAATTCCAGTTCTGTAGAAGTCAATCATTTCTTTGAGTCAAAACCGTTTGAGGCGCTGTAGAAAGTACAGGCACCGTTGTACTTTCTTGACAATTTTGTCCTATCTTTGCCCCATTTCAATTTCTGATCAGCTAGAGAACTTTAATTTCACCTATCTATATTTGCTTGTCTTTGATAAGAGGTATGGGATCAGACGTGGTCTTCCTGAAATCTTAAATCGGTTCTTTTGTTTTTGATACGTTGAGTTTTAAGTTATTTTGATCACACCAGCTGACAAATTTCAGTACTTCTTCCCTGTATATTGATTTGTAACAGTTCGTAATCAGCCCTTTTAGAGTAGTGTCATCGAGAAACGTAACCATGGTAACATTCATTATGAGTTCCACATTCATGCTGTATCATCGGGGACAAAACATATCCTTGTGGGACGCCTTTGTTGAGAATACCTTTCAGATTATTGTCTGGCATCTTTCGTTTGATCACATTTGATAGTAAGTAGATTTCTTTCTAATCGTAATTAGATTGTTCTGCAAGTCATGGAACGATGAACACGTACACCTATCTAGGAAATGAAGTTCACCTCCAATAGCTTCACACATACACATGGCTTCACATATACATCAACCTTTAGATCAATGCATAACGCTGCTTGCTGCAAGTTACTCAGTGATGTTCAGAGAGAGAGACGCACACACACATACACACAGACAGAGTGTGAGTGTGCAGGCCTCTTTTTAATGTCAAAATGCAACAGACGTTCGTAATGAAATCAGCCAAGGAATTAACCAGCAAACAGTTATCAGTCCATCTATCCATACATCCATCAGTCTATCCATCACTCACTCACTCACTCATTCAATCAATCAATCAGCTAATCAATCCCTCAACCAACCAACCGATTCATCAGTCATGCAGTTGATCAATCGACCAGTCGGAGTCGGCCCACCAACCAACGCAAACTCACCAGTGGACAGGTTTGTGAGTGCGTGACACTTGCCCAGAACACGGCACCAGTCAATCAGTTTGCCGACACATCGTCGCTGCATAAGTATAGCACCACTAAGTCGTTACGTCCCAATCAATCTTTATACCCCCAACCAACCAACAAACCAGCCAACCATCCTAGTATCCAATCCTTTCACGCAAAAGCCAACGCACCATGTGCAGAACATCAAGGCACTTAGCCCAGCATGCTAAATACGGAAGAGATCAATGGTTGTCTCACCTCAAACAGCCAGTCAACCTCTAGCCAACTGATCACACAGGCCCTGCATTCTATACTCGGCAGACATCAACGCCAATCAATCAATAAATCAATCTTCCGAGCACTGAACCAATTAATCAATTGATTAATTAGTCACACTCTGCCAAGCACAATGATAATAATAACAACAACAACATCAATTCCATTTCGCACTCCTCCAATACAGGTCAGAGCTTGATGCAGTCAGAGGTGAAGATTTTTTCCTCACGTCATTGTGCAGAGAACTGGACATTGTCCGACGTGCTGCAAGAGATAAACATCACACGGCTGACCAACGAACAGTGCAGAGAAGTGTGGGAAGACGATATCGAGGAAGGACACGTGTGCTTCAAGAACACAGGCACTCCCGGGGGGGGCTGCTATGTGAGTGTTCTTCGCTGGATGGATGAATACATGGATGTATGTCTGGTAACTTGATGTAAATGTAAAGACGACTACAAAAGGTATATCTAATTCGGAAAAATACAGCATTCTGCTTTAAGATTTTGGGACTGGCATTTGGGTATTGTTAATTATTTTAATTTTGTGCATTGAAATTAGTAAAAATTGCAAATGTCTCGATTGATTCATCTCGAAACCGGAGTTCTTTCTATCCATTTTAACTGAAATGAGGAAGGTCTACCTAGATAATAATTTGTTTGGTGTCAGGTAACAGACAAAATGCTCGAACTATTATCTAGTTATATGCTATTTTGTTTAATTAAAACTCCTTGAAAAAACTGTCCTGAAGCAGCTCAACAACCACCTTTGTTTCAACAATCTCCTCCTCCTTTTCAGTCTGCCTATCGTGCTGACCACAGCACCGAAACCACTCTCTTCCACATCCTGAACAATCTACTGCTAACTCAAAAAATTCCCTTCTCACTCTTCTCGACTTGTCAGCCGCCTTTGACAGGATAGACCATTCAATCCTCCTTTCCCGTCTTCATTTTACATTTGGCATCAACGGCACTGTTCTTAACTGGTTCAAATGTTACCTCACTGATCGATTCCAGTCTGTCATCGTTGATAATTTCCAGTCTGAACCCGTTAAAATCGAACAGGGAGTCCCACCGGGATTTGGTTTAGGCCCGGTGCTCCTCACACTGTATACTGCTCCTCTCGCTGAAATGATCAACCACCACAATGTTAGTCATCATTCCTATGCTTATGACACTCAACTTCAGAAGTGATACCCCTGAAAAATTGTCCTCGCTCTTGCAATCCGACTGCTCCCCGGATATTCAAAACTAATGACTCTAAATAAGTTACAGCTGAACGCGGACAAAACCGAAGCAATGATCATACGAACTAGACAAAAACTCTCTTCCATCACAACTGACACAATCAAGCTTGGCAGTACATCCATCCCTCTTTACAGCTCAGTCAGGAACCTCGGCGTTGTCCTTGACTACAAACTGCCCTTGCAAAAAAAATATCAGTCAGACATGCCAATCCTGCTACTGTCAATTGTATCGCATTAATTCCATTCGGAAATATCTGTCTATTGATGCAACATCTAGACTTGTCGTTTCTCTCATTCTCTCTCGCCTTGACTACTGTAACTCTCCATTGTCTGGTTTGCCTGCTTCATCCATTCAGTGCCTTCAACGCATACAAAACTCTGCTGCCCGACTCGTCCTCAAAAAGAAAAGATCTGAGCACATCACTCCTCTTTTGCAACATCCATGGCTCCCTGTCTCACACAGAATAAAGTACAAGATCAGCAATCTATATTATAAATGTATTCACAAATCTGCCCCTTCCTATCTCTTTGGCTTCCTTCACCTCTACACTCCATCTCGCTCTCTGCGATCGGCTTCGGATCCACTCTATTTACGCACACCCAGATTCAAACACTCCAGTGTTGACCGTCGTTCTTTCTCTGTCTCTGGACCTTGCATTTGGAATGAACTTCCTCTTTTTCTTCGTCAGGTCTCCGCACTCAGCTCCTTCAAGTCTGGCCTTAAAACCCACCTCTTCACAAGATAGCCTCCCTCCCCCCTCCCCTGCTTCTTCCTTGTCTTCTGTTTTAGAGTTATGCATGCGTGTGAATGACCGGTGTGAAAGCACTTTGATTTGTCCCTGCACAAGTTTTAGCGCTATATAAGTACTATTATCATTAGTATTAGCATCATTATGTAACTTATATACAGGTGGTCAGTATCCATCTAAATGGGTTGTGACCAGCAAACACATTTTAACAGAAACTGGTTACGATTGTGTCAGGGATTCAGTTATTCATGAACATAGAACTTTTCTGTTGGAATATTAACAAAAAACGGATAATCTTTATGTATGTAGAGAGAAGCACTTGCGCAGTGTAATATACATATATATTAGAGAAATTAAACATGTTTTCTATAAAGAGAAAGGTGGCACAATGGTTAAGACGCTCAACTGCGAATATAGAGGGTCTGTGAGGGTGTGGGTTCGAATCCCGCTCTCGCCCTTTCTCCCAGGTTTGACTGGAAAATCAAACTGAGCGTCTAGTCATTCGGATGAAATGATAAACCAAGATCACTTGGCGCACTGAAAAAGAACCCATGGCAACAAAAGTGTTGTCTTCTGGCAAAATTCTATAGACGAAATCCACTCTTGATTGGTATACAAATATATACGCATGCACTGAATGCCGGACTAGGCGCGTTGGGTTACGCTGCTGGTCAGCCATCTGCCTAGCAGATGTGATGTGGCGTATATGGATTAATTGTCCAAACGCAATAATGCCTCCTTGAGTAATTGAAACTGAAAACTTTTATTCATCTAAAGGGAGAAATATCTTTTCAAATTTACGACAGACAAATGTTCGAATTTTCTTGAATTCGGATGCAGAAATCACGTGATTGGACAGGGGGGGGGGGGGGGGGGGGGGGGGGACTTAAATGGCACACCACGTGAATTACTACTCTGCACAGAGTAATATCTTTGCATTGGAGACGATTTATCTTATCTATGAAATGTACAAAGAATACTGGATAAAGTGTTTGCCAAAAATGTAGTTTACTTCAAAATGTGTTTTCGCTCTATCCAGTTTACAGAATGGTAGTAACAATTTACAGATGAAATTAAATCTGTCCTGTTTACATCCGTGTCAGGCCCCAATCGGGCCCTTAGATAGTTTTGAATTTTTGGATTGCCACCTAATTTGCATAATGACAATACAAGCTAAGAATATCTTAACTGACCTTTCCACTCTCCATTGCGACCATAGACATAATTATATATCTCAGTGATTGCGACCAATAAATGTGGTGTGTGTTGCTGTGCTCGCGAGCAGGAGAGTTTTGTTTTTTTTTCGCGGTGACTGGTTCACGTGAACTGTGTGTGTCAACAATGGCGTCTGACCCAGTTTCGGCTCAATCACAACCAGACAACAGGATCAGACGAAGCGCCCTATCACGGCTATATAACGTTCTGTATTTAATCTGTTTCAAACTGTTCGTGCTTTCCTAGATTCGTTTACAAGTCATCAGTGTGTGCGGATTTCGAACTAAAAACGTGGATACTTTCATCATCTTACAGTATGATAGCATTAGAAGGGAGGTGGTATTGTATTTTGTCCCCAGCTAACTTGTTACTTACTGATTAATTTAGAAGTTTTCTTTTTTTTCAACACCGAGAATCATCCAGTTTAATACAAGCATAATCATGAAGAAAAAAACAACCACAGTATTATCAAAAAGTCAAAACCTGTTACATAATATTGTGGGTATTCTAAGCTTGCCATCTGTCCCATCATTATGTTATTCTCTTTCTCTCTTACATGCACAGAGTAGCGACCCCAACCCACACATATGCACAAAACGCTCGTTCTCGCACACTCTCGCGCGCACATTCACACACACACACACACACACACACACACACACACACACACACACACACACACACACACATTGGCAAACGAAATGGGCTACACACAAACACTTGAATGTTGGCATAATGGCACCAAAGCATTTGATATTTCAATTCAACAGATACATAAATGACAATTGAGATTTAGCACATAGTGTTGCAGAAATTCGCCTGTATGTCTGTACGTGTGGTTGGCAGTGTTGTATACAGAAATAAAATACAATCAAGTAATAAAGTAGAAATAAGACAGCAGTGATACTGGCAGCAAAAAACTAGTTTAACCATTCTTATATATTCTGATGTACCATACTAATCATTTGAATCGTTTATTAATCCCATGTATGGAAACCACTTCTGTTCAAATTTGTTACAGTGCATTTCCATTCTGGACACATATTTTTCAGTGCGGTAGTTGTACTGTACTTCCTTCACGAATGCTGATATTGTTGGTCTGATTTTATTGATTCTGCTTTATATATATATATATATATATATATATATATATATATATATATATACATATATATATATATATATATATATATATATATATATATATATATATATTAGCCCATAATATAATCAGGTTGAGTACTTTGTTTTCGTTTTGTCGTCAGTTCCAAACAAAACAAGTTCAATATTAAAGGATAATCTCTCACACACTTGGCACTTATCTTTCAATAATGTTCCCAGTTCTAACCAGTAAGACTGCATATAGTTGCATTCCCACAGATAATGATGTATAGTGTCTTTTTCATTTTTACAAAAGTTGCATTTTTCACTTTCTGTCAATCCTATTCTTCTAAGAATACTATTTGTGACTAGAATTCTAACCATTTGGAGCCATTTTAGTTTAATTTCTTTCGTTTTCTTAATTAACTCTATAGCAGTTTTCCAATCTTTTACAACACCCAGTTTTCTCTCCCAATTAACAACGGTTTTATGTCATACATTTCGATTTTTTCATGCAAAACATTATTATATGTTCTTGATCCTTTTGAAACTCTACATATCATGTCTAATGCTTTTGTGTTCTGGTTACTTTCGTTGTTAATTATTACTATCCTTTCCTTTTTAATGTATTGCTTTATTGCTTGTGTACAACTTTGATAGTGTAAGTAGTTAACCCTCATGTTCCATTTTTTACAGAATTGTTCATGGCTCAGAAAGCCTCCGTCTTCACTTAAGACATCTTTTGCTAAATACACATTCTTTTTTGACCAGTCAATGAAACAAAAATCACTGTTACCTACTTTGAATTTGTCATTATAAAATATAGGTTCTGATACAAGTTCTTTGTAGTTTTGTAATTCTTCGTGGTTATTGAATTGATCAAATGCTACGAAAACATCTTTCCAGAAGCGGTTACATTTACTTTTGAAGTTTAACAGTTTTCAGTTAATAGATTTTAGCGTTTGTTGTTTTTGTTTTTTTTTGTAATTTTATTTCTTACTCACACAAATGGGTCGTCTGTGGGGGAAGTCAGGGGAGCTAACTAGCAGAACTAAGTGTTAAGCAAGTGTACAAAATTTTGGAAATGTTTGATTTTGTTCGAATTAGCCTTGCTATTTTTGACTCACTTGTGGAAACAAAGTGAGTCTGTTTTAACCCGGTGTTCGGTTATCTATGTGTGTGTGTGTGTGTGTGTGTGTGTGTGTGTGTGTGTGTGTGTGTGTCTGTCTGTGTGTGTCTGTCTGTGTGTGTGTCTGTGTGTGTGTGTGTGTGTGTGTGTGTGTGTGTGTGTGTGTGTGTGTGTGTCTGTGGTAAACTTTAACATTGACATTTTCTCTGCAAATACTTTGTCAGTTGACACCAAATTAGGCATAAAAATAGGAAAAATTCAGTTCTTACCAGTCATCTTGTTTAAAACAATATTGCACCTCTGGGATGGGCACAAAAAATTAAAAAAATGAAGCCTAATTGTATGCAAACTGCATTAACTGGTATATTTATATTTTTTGTGTATTCTCTAAACTTGGCACTTTGATCTGATATTCTGACCCAACAACAAGAGCAGTCATTATTATCATTTTTTGTTCAAACAGGAACTTCTTTTGCTAAGCATGGAAGTTTTATTTATTTTGCAAACGTTTTGGTGCAGATAGTAAAGAAGGGAAATCACTCTAATTAATGCTAGGGGACTTAATTTGCTTTAAACTGATCTTTCTCATCTTAAACATTACGTCTTGAATTATACTCAATACATAAAAAGCTTGGATTTTTTAAAAAGTGTATCACAAGTGAGCCTTGAAGGCCTTGTCATAATTTATATTCACAAGTTCGGCACGTTTGTTTGTTAAACGATGTTACAATCTGTCATGCTCCAGTTGGAGTTAAAGGTTTATTAGAGTGATGATGACTGTGATATTATGACGACGATGAAGATGATACTATGACGGCGGCGACGACGACGATGAAAATATTTTGACGACGATGACAGTGACGGCGATGATGATGATGATGATGATGATGAATGTAGGGTGACAGTGGTGGCCCTGCCGTCTGCGGCAACACCATCGTTGGAGTGTCGTCTTGGGGATACTACGATTGCTTAACGCCCATTTACCCGGAAGTGTACACCCGCCTGTCTCACTACTACGACTGGATCGTCGACAACGCTTTCTGATGACCGTCAGTGGTGTCAGCAGCAACGACACCACCTCCACCAGTGCTGGTAGTCCTCGTCGTTGTTGTTGACGTCATACTGGGTTGCTGGTTTTTTTGTTTTTGTTTTTTTTCTCGCAGCAGTACATGTATTGCAGCAGGAGTGGTATCGCCGTTGTTGGCTAAAAGCAGCAGTAGAAATAGTTGTGGCAGCAATTTTTTTATGCAGCAGCAGCAGTAGTAGTAGCAGCAGCTGGAATGTTATATGTTGCACTAAATAGAGCAGTAAAAATAAGACCTGTATGATCAATGATTTCTCCATTGCATCGGGAAGTCATTTACAGCTTCGTCTTTTGTGAAGGACTCTGACTCTCAAACTAGGAGGAAAGGTCGCATTGACTCTTAGTGCTGCAGCTTTGGAGACTAGTTGGCCTTTCGGAACCATCCCAACACCGACTGTCTAAAAACTCTCTTGGCCGAGAGAGTGGGGATGTAACTTGGGCCAGACATTCTTCACCATAATAAAATTCTAGCCCAGATAGTTGGGACAGCAGTTGCCTGCTCTGTCATAATCCGATACGACTGACAATCATGCACAAATAAAAATAGAGCAGTGTCAGTTAGAACAGTTGAAGCAACAAGCGCAGGGAAAGCAGTGGCGGTGGTGGTGGTAATAGTAATAGCAGTAGTAGTAATAGTAAATACTGTAACCGTAGCAGCAGTACATATGTAGCAGAGTAGTAGTAGTAGCTGTAAATGCTGCAGCAGTACATATGTTGTAGCAACACAGCTGCTGATCAAGTCAAAACGACCATCTTTCCAAGACACAGCTCCAACTTCTGTGCGTGTGGGTCAGACCGACGTCCCCTTCATAGATCACGCAAAGAATGTCGGTGTGACTAGCGATATGTTCATGGACAGGCATGTTTCTGATGTCTGTAAGTCAGCATACATAGAACTCCGCCACACTGCTTCCATTCGTCACTCACTGTCTGTTGCCACAACCAAAACTATTGTTGGTTTGTGCGTTTGTCATCTCAAAACTTATTGTAATTCTCTGCTTCCTGGTTCTCCACAGTATGTATTTCATAAACTGCAGAAAGTCCAAAACTCAGCTGCCCGTCTTCTGCTGAAACGCCCTAAGAGTGAACATATTCGGCCTTTCCTGACACAACTCCACTGGTTGCCGATATAGTTCAGGACTGAATACAAACTCACATATTGCTTTCACGCTTTCTCTGGATCTTCATCAAACTCTTTCTGATCTCTTCAGTTGCATTCCAACAAGACAACTACGTTCAACATCGGACTGTCGCATTCTCCAAATCTCCTCTGTTTAGACTAAGTCCTTCAGTCAAAATCCTTTGCATTCAGAGCTCCCGTCTGGTGGAATTCCTTGCCATTTGAATTAAGACAACCCCAGAGCATTTCCACCTTCAAAACCAGCCTTTAGACTCTTCTGTTTAAACACTGCCTTTCATTTATCTCCTGATGCCTGCGATAATGTGGCTGTGTGCTTTTTCTGTTTTCTGTGGGTGTTGTTGAGGTGTTGTGTGGAGGGAAGGAAGGAAGAGTGGGATTTTTGAGGGTCTGAAGCTGGGTTTTGCTTGTTTGTGCGTTGTGATGTACGCGACTGGTTTTGAAATATACAATGTTTTGATCGGTTTTGGTGTGCTTACTATGGATTTTGAGTTAAGTATGTACTTAACCATTGGAATTTGTTTTAAGTGTAGTTTTAAATATCCTGTGTATGCTGCTGAGGTGTTTGAGGAGGGGTGAGACTGATTTTAAATATTGTTATTTTAGATGTCTGGTCAGATATTAATTCAGCATTGTGATGTATCATATGTAACCAGTTTTAGTACTGGGATTGGTTTTAAGTATTGTGATACTATTTTAAGTGTTGTGGTAATACTACTGGTATTGGTCTCATTTCTGTTGCATTTGCAAAGTCATCTTACTCGATAGCAGAGTTGTTTACCAATGGTGGAATATTTACCAGTTATACAAAAGTTGTTTACCAATGGCAGAATATTCACAAATTACAGGAATTTGTTTACCAATGACAGAAAGGTTATTTACCAATGGAAGAAAAGTTGTTTACGAGTGAAGGAAAAGTTGTTTACCTGCTCAAGCTTTCCTTTATCGCCACCTTGTTGCTCGAGATCAGAAAATGATGACCTAACTTTATCAGAGGGTATGAATCTTTATATAAATCTTGAGGTAAATAAATGGGATAGACCTATGACGATGTAACGTTACCGGGAAATATGAATATTTATATTACATTAAATCACCATTTAAAAAATCGGGTTTTGTTGTTGTTGTTGTGGTTTGGTTTGTGTGTGTGTGTGTGTGTGTGTGTGTGTGTGTGTGTGTGTGTGTGTGTGTGTGTGTGTGTGTGTGTGTGTGTGTGTACGAGCGCGCATGCAATGCGCGTACATGTGTATTTCAATTCTCCAAAGCACTTTCCGCAGTCGTGTGCCAAAAAAAGGGATCATGACATTGACGCAATTCTGGTGGACATTATTTGTGTTTGTATTGTATTTCTTTTTATCACAACAGATTTCTCTGTGTGAAATTCGGGCTGCTCTCCGCAGGGAGAGCGCGTCGCTCACCACTCATTTTTTTGTATTTTTTCCTGCGTGCAGTTTGATTTGTTTGTCCTATCAAAATGGATTCTTTCTACAGAATTTGGCCAGGAACAACCCTTTTGTTGCCGTGGGTTCTTTTACGTGCGCTAAGTGCATGCTACACACGGGACCTCGGTTTATCGTCTCATCCGAATGACTAGCGTCCAGACCATCACTCAAGGTCTAGTGGTGGGGGAGAAAAATATCGGCGGCCGAGCCGTGATTCGAACCAGCGCGCTCAAATTCTCTCGGTTCCTAGGCGGACGCGTTACCTCTAGGCCATCACTCCACATATGATGGAAGGGCACGACACATTTCGTGCTGTTCAGCTTCCGACATGTCACAGAAGTTTTTCACTCAGTTTCCTTCACAATCATGTCGGCTTTCTGATGATCATGGCATGCTCATTTTCCTTGGCATCAAGATACCCACAACGTGGGGTTTAAATTATAAACATGGCTGATTTCACAATGGGTTTAAAAGTGTAAATATTGCTGGTTTTTGCAGTGAACTATAAAATGTAAACATTGCTGATTTCATAGTACGTTAAAGTGTAAACATTGCTGATTTCACCATGCGTTTTAAAGTGTAAACATTGTTGATTTCACAATAATTTTGAAGTAAAAACATCACTGGATTCATACTGAGTTTTAAAGTGTAAACGTTGCTGATTTCATGGTAAGTTTTAAAGTGTAAACATTGCTGATTTCATAGTAAGTTTTAAAGTGTAAACATCGCTAGTTTCACAGTGAGTTTTAAAGCGTAGACACTGCTGATTTTACAATGAATTTAAAGTGTAAAAATTGCTCATTTTGCAGTAAGTTTTAAAGTATAAACATTGCTGATTTGACAATGAGCTTTAAGTGTAAACATTGCTGATTTTACAGTGAGCTTTAAACAGTAAACAGTGCTGATTTAGCAACATGTTTTAGTGTGTAACCATTGCTGATTTCACGGTGAGCTTTGAAGTTAAACATTGCTGATTTTGCAATATGTTTTAGTGTGTAACCATTGTTTTCACGGTGAGCTTTAAAGTGTAACCATTGTTGATTTCTCGGTGAGCTTAAAAGTGTAAACATCGCTGATTTCATGGTGAGTTTTAACGTGACAATGTTGCCGATTTCGCAATGAGCTTTAAAGTTAAACATTGCTGATTTCACATCGCGAGGCCTGTTCGCTGCCGTGTCGTGTGTGTTCGTAGCATCAGTGAACGCTCCACCACCCCCAGTATGGCTGACTGTGGTGTCTGCAAGCTGTGACCTCACGTGGAAATGCTCCGTACAACGTCGGCGGTCATCAACGGAGGCTGAACACGTGTGATAAGTCAAGTCAAGTCAAGATTTTATTTCATGATGGTAAATTGAATAAGCAACAATTGCTTTTTTACATCAAGCCATCAATGAAAAAAAAAAAAAATAAAATAAAATTAAAATAATAATAATTAAAGAGAAGGGAAAAGAAGAAAAAAATTGAAGAAAAAATAGGGGGGGGGGGGGAGAGAGAGAGAGAGAGAGAGAGAGAGAGAGAGAGAGAGAGAGAGAGAGAGAGAGAGAGAGAAGAAGAAGAAGAAGAAGAAGAAACAAGCAGATGAAGAGCAACAACAACAACAAAATGCATATATATATATATATATAAGAATATTGTGATAAAGAAATACAAACCTGCATTTCCATTTCACACACACACACACACACACACACACACACACACACACAACCACTGAATACAAATTCTCGGACACAATTACACCATGCAGACCCCATCCACATGCACATGTTTCCCCCATTTAGTGCAAAATCCTTGCCAACACAAGCATATACAAAACATTTTACAATTAATAGGAATATTAGACTAACGGGTCAAAATTTGTATTACTGTTAATTATTTTCATTGAGGTGATTCTTCAGATTTTTCACATTTTTATTTACGATACTTTTCAGAGTGAGTGGGAGATTAGATAAGACGTAACGAGACACTGCGACATTGCCTAGACATACTATATAGTAATGTAAACATATGTCAGTGGCGACACTGCTGTATCTCGGCTGGTGACCAGGTGGTGAGAGGTCAAACAGCTTGAAACAGGGTTCTCCTGGTGGTAACGTCACTCACAGACACCATTGTCTTTTTGTCCGTTTGTGTCCATGCGTCGGTGGACTCTTCAAACAGCCCAAGAAAGAGCCGTTCACTGCCGCGTTTGTCGTGTGAATGCTCAACAACCCGACTCTGTGTGTGTGTGTGTGTGTGTGTGTGTGTGTGTGTGTGTGTGTGTGTGTGTGAGAGAGAGAGAGAGAGAGAGAGAGAGAGACAGACAAGACAAGACAAGACAAGACAAGACAAGACAAGACAAAATTCTTTAGTTCGAGGATAATAGATAAGCACTGGTGTGCTTTGTTACCTCTAGTCCCCGCCCTGAATGGGGTGTACACTACACAGTACTAAATAAAAATAACAAGTAAGAGAGAGTGTGTGTGAGTGTGTCTGTGTCTGTGTGTACGTACGTGCGCGCGCGGCAGAACTACGCAGTCAGCTAACACGACAAGAATTCCCTTTCTTAGTTTTGACCTAAAGCGGTCATGTTTTTTTCCCTTTCACAACGATTGATGCCACCCACTGTAGACAGGACAGTCAAATCAGGCCACGCACCGGCTTTGAAATACCAAGGGGGTGGGAAAGCCACAGAGACTCTCCTAATCCACGTCAGCCTTCTGTCAGGATAAATGACCATGTGGGTGGCGTGTAGCTCACAATACAAACAAAAGATAGACACTTCAGTAAAAGACATGCACATTTTTTAAGCATACAAAAAAGGATCCAATTCTTCCGGGTAAAATTAATGTGGGTGGCGTGTAACTCACAATACAAACACAAGATACACACACTTAAAAGACATGTACATGTTTAAGCATACAAAAAGGATCGCACTCTTCCGGAGAAATGACCATGTGGGCCGCGAATAGCTCACAATACAAAATTAGATACTCACTTAAAAGACAAGCACACGTTTAAGCAAACGAAGAGAATCACATAAGATTATATTCACATAATAAAATTATCGAAGAAGAATTTACGGCAAAAGCAATAAATGAATAAATGAACGAATAAACAAATAAATAGACTGATCAATTAATTGGTTGATTCCCTGACTCATTAATTAATTAATTAATTAGTTCATTATAAATGAATGAATAAATAAATAGACTGATCGATTAATTGGTTGATTCACTGACTCATTTATTAATTAATTAATTAGTTGATTATAAATGAATGAATAAATAAATGAGTCAATAAATCAACCTATCTAAAACAAATTGCATCCGAATACAGTTACACTAACCTTAATATAGCAGCATTCACAAATGGAATGGAATTCAAAACTTTTGATATCTTTAGTCATTTTTTGGCTCACGTCTGTATTGAAGTTTTTTCAGACTTGTTAGCACAGATCGTGACAATTAGTGTGATATGTTTTTATCAATTGCCGTGAAAAGATGACAACTTTCCCCATCAATCTAAGGGAGATAACTGCTATCATGCTGCATGACTGAGTTATCGTACAGAGGAGTTGTTTCCCTTACCTTTGCTCGAGTTTCTGTGTGTGTGTGTGTGTGTGTGTGTGTATGTGTGAAAAGTGCCGACATCGGCATAAGTACTTGAATGACCAACAACAGATGATTTGGACTACAAGCGGACAGAGTGGCGAACATTCAAGCATTATTCATTGGCAGAATAGTGTCCACTGCTGTGTTGTTGTTTTTAATGCTCTCTCTCTCTCTCTCTCTCTCTCTCTCCCCTTTTTCTCTGAGTATTTTTTTTTTCAACTTTTTTTTTTTTTTTTACTGGTCTTTCTCATTCACACATTATCTTTATCTGTCTGTCTGCCTCTCTCTCTCTCCGCCTCTTATCATATGAGGTTATGGCCTTAACGAATAAACCGTCTGAATCAGATGATCTCTTTCTGTCTGTGTCTCCGTCCTTCTCTGTCTGTCTGTCCGCCATTTATTCACATGGGGCTATGGCCTTAATGAACATACCACACGAATCTCTCTCTCTCTCTCTCCCTCTTAAACTAAAGGCATATGGGTTACCTCACAATACTTTAAAGCTAATGTCTTCGTTTTTGTCCGACAGAAAGCAAATGGTTTCAGTTGATAGAGTCAAATCTCAGCTTTTACCGATAAGTTACGGTGTTCCCCAAGGTTCTGTTCTAGGACCTATTTTATTTTCAATTTACATTAACGATTTACCCCTCTTTATTGAACCACCTTGTGAGTTATTTGCAGATGACAACGATACACACTAAGCATCACAGAACAGAAAGAGTATCATCATCCTTGCAACAAAGTATTAATGATATAGTAACATGGTCTGAACTTAATCATATGTGCTTACACCCGCAAAAGACGAAATACACTGTCATTACCACAAGGCAAAAGCGCCAAAACCTACTGCCCACTCGTTCTCCATTGTATATCAATGGCGTAATGATTGAGGAAGTCAGTCATCACAAAGTCTTATTATTGACAGTAACTTGTCATGGTCTCAACATGTTATGACAACTTGTAAAACTTTACCCCCCACCCAAAAAAAAAAAAAAAAAAAAAATCATCAACTTTCTAGAATCAAGCATTTCTTGAACAAGCATTTCTTGAACAAGCATTGCCGTAAATTATTTTTCCATGCTTATATCGAACCACGTGTAAATTATGCCTCAACAATATGGGATTTTGCCAGTGAAAATGTTGTAAAACAACTCATGAGTCTACATGGAAGAGCCTTAAAGCTGATACATCTGAAATCTTCGTCATCACCGTCTCTGATTACAAAGATTTAGATATTCTGCCATTGAAATGGAAACTCATTCATAATAAGGCGCTTTTCATGTTTAAGATCATGTCTGGTTTTGCTCCTCCATATCTAAAACAGCGATTGCTTACAAGTACTATACGTAACAACAACAAGATCATGGTACCACTGCCAGGAATTGATTTATTCAAATCGAGTCTCACTTACTCTGGCGGTTGCCTCTGGAACAACATCTTAACTAGTTTTAATGTTCATACAAGTATCACTGTGTTCAAGAAAAGGTATCATGAATACCTGATGGAAAATTTTGCAAATTCTGTTTAGTATACCATATTATGCTATGTCATATATTACTGTATTTCACCACATGTCTCACTCTATCTCTTTATCTCATCCTCTATAAATACTATCTCCTCTCCTGTCGCTTTTCTCTTCCCCCCCCCCCCCCCCCCCCCCCCTCCGCATTTTTATAAAATACGTGTTGTTTCTTATGAATATGATGCTTATTATAATGTTTCTTTTCTCGTTTTTCTATGAATTTGTTAATGTTTACTCATTTCTTGGGGTCTTCTTCATACCCTTTCTATAGACATTTTTCCCTTTCAAGGGCTGGAGAAAGGAATTGTTTGCTTACTCTAATGCTATCGGACATAAGATCCATTCATTCATTCATTCCTTCCTTCCTTCCTTCCTTCTCTCTCTCTCTCTCTCTCTCACTCTATCTCTCATTACCATATTCATATACATTATTGTCATTAATGCAGGTATCATGATTATGTACTTGTAAATGCTACTGTGCAATTGAGTGTATTTGAATTTCGATTTCATTTCTTTTTGCCCTGAGGGCTGGATGTAAAAAGCATATGCATGCTTATTCCACTTCCCTCATTAAAAAGATTTATTCGTTTGTTGTTCGTTCTTTCCGCCCCTTATTCATTTGGAGCTATGTCCTTAATGAACATACCACCTGAATCTGTGTGTGTGTGTGTGTGTGTGTGTGTGTGTGTGTGTGTGTGTGTGTGTGTGTGTGTGTGTGTGAGAGAGAGAGAGAGAGAGAGAGAGAGAGAGAGAGAGAGAGAGAGAGAGAGAGAGAGAGAGAGAGAGAGACAGACAAGACAAGACAAGACAAGACAAGACAAGACAAGACAAGACAAAATTCTTTAGTTCGAGGATAATAGATAAGCACTGGTGTGCTTTGTTACCTCTAGTCCACGCCCTGAATGGGGTGTACACTACACAATACTAAATAAAAATAAAAAGTAAGAGAGAGTGTGTGTGAGTGTGTCTGTGTCTGTGTCTGTGTGTACGTGCGCGCGCGGCAGAACTACGCAGTCAGCTAACACGACAAGAATTCCCTTTCTTAGTTTTGACCTAAAGCGGTCATGGTTTTTTCCCTTTCACAACGATTGATGCCACCCACTGTAGACAGGACAGTCAAATCAGGCCACGCACCGGCTTTGAAGGGGGTGGGAAAGCCACAGAGACTCTCCAAATCCACGTCAGCCTTCTGTCAGGATAAATGACCATGTGGGTGGCGTGTAGCTCACAATACAAACAAAAGATAGACACTTCAGTAAAAGACATGCACATTTTTTAAGCATACAAAAAAGGATCCAATTCTTCCGGGTAAAATTAATGTGGGTGGCGTGTAACTCACAATACAAACACAAGATACACACACTTAAAAGACATGTACATGTTTAAGCATACAAAAAGGATCGCACTCTTCCGGAGAAATGACCATGTGGGCCGCGAATAGCTCACAATACAAAATTAGATACTCACTTAAAAGACAAGCACACGTTTAAGCAAACGAAGAGAATCACATAAGATTATATTCACATAATAAAATTATCGAAGAAGAATTTACGGCAAAAGCAATAAATGAATAAATGAACGAATAAACAAATAAATAGACTGATCAATTAATTGGTTGATTCCCTGACTCATTAATTAATTAATTAATTAATTAGTTCATTATAAATGAATGAATAAATAAATAGACTGATCGATTAATTGGTTGATTCACTGACTCATTTATTAATTAATTAATTAGTTGATTATAAATGAATGAATAAATAAATGAGTCAATAAATCAACCTATCTAAAACAAATTGCATCCGAATACAGTTACACTAACCTTAATATAGCAGCATTCACAAATGGAATGGAATTCAAAACTTTTGATATCTTTAGTCATTTTTTGGCTCACGTCTGTATTGAAGTTTTTTCAGACTTGTTAGCACAGATCGTGACAATTAGTGTGATATGTTTTTATCAATTGCCGTGAAAAGATGACAACTTTCCCCATCAATCTAAGGGAGATAACTGCTATCATGCTGCATGACTGAGTTATCGTACAGAGGAGTTGTTTCCCTTACCTTTGCTCGAGTTTCTGTGTGTGTGTGTGTGTGTATGTGTGAAAAGTGCCGACATCGGCATAAGTACTTGAATGACCAACAACAGATGATTTGGACTACAAGCGGACAGAGTGGCGAACATTCAAGCATTATTCATTGGCAGAATAGTGTCCACTGCTGTGTTGTTGTTTTTAATGCTCTCTCTCTCTCTCTCTCCCCTTTTTCTCTGAGTATTTTTTTTTTCAACTTTTTTTTTTTTTTTTTACTGGTCTTTCTCATTCACACATTATCTTTATCTGTCTGTCTGCCTCTCTCTCTCTCCGCCTCTTATCATATGAGGTTATGGCCTTAACGAATAAACCGTCTGAATCAGATGATCTCTTTCTGTCTGTGTCTCCGTCCTTCTCTGTCTGTCTGTCCGCCATTTATTCACATGGGGCTATGGCCTTAATGAACATACCACACGAATCTCTCTCTCTCTCTCTCCCTCTTAAACTAAAGGCATATGGGTTACCTCACAATACTTTAAAGCTAATGTCTTCGTTTTTGTCCGACAGAAAGCAAATGGTTTCAGTTGATAAGAGTCAAATCTCAGCTTTTACCGATAAGTTACGGTGTTCCCCAAGGTTCTGTTCTAGGACCTATTTTATTTTCAATTTACATTAACGATTTACCCCTCTTTATTGAACCACCTTGTGAGTTATTTGCAGATGACACAACGATACACACTAAGCATCACAGAACAGAAAGAGTATCATCATCCTTGCAACAAAGTATTAATGATATAGTAACATGGTCTGAACTTAATCATATGTGCTTACACCCGCAAAAGACGAAATACACTGTCATTACCACAAGGCAAAAGCGCCAAAACCTACTGCCCACTCGTTCTCCATTGTATATCAATGGCGTAATGATTGAGGAAGTCAGTCATCACAAAGTCTTATTATTGACAGTAACTTGTCATGGTCTCAACATGTTATGACAACTTGTAAAACTTTACCCCCCACCCAAAAAAAAAAAAAAAAAATCATCAACTTTCTAGAATCAAGCATTTCTTGAACAAGCATTGCCGTAAATTATTTTTCCATGCTTATATCGAACCACGTGTAAATTATGCCTCAACAATATGGGATTTTGCCAGTGAAAATGTTGTAAAACAACTCATGAGTCTACATGGAAGAGCCTTAAAGCTGATACATCTGAAATCTTCGTCATCACCGTCTCTGATTACAAAGATTTAGATATTCTGCCATTGAAATGGAAACTCATTCATAATAAGGCGCTTTTCATGTTTAAGATCATGTCTGGTTTTGCTCCTCCATATCTAAAACAGCGATTGCTTACAAGTACTATACGTAACAACAACAAGATCATGGTACCACTGCCAGGAATTGATTTATTCAAATCGAGTCTCACTTACTCTGGCGGTTGCCTCTGGAACAACATCTTAACTAGTTTTAATGTTCATACAAGTATCACTGTGTTCAAGAAAAGGTATCATGAATACCTGATGGAAAATTTTGCAAATTCTGTTTAGTATACCATATTATGCTATGTCATATATTACTGTATTTCACCACATGTCTCACTCTATCTCTTTATCTCATCCTCTATAAATACCATCTCCTCTCCTGTCGCTTTTCTCTCCCCCCCCCCCCCCCGCTCCGCATTTTTATAAAATACGTGTTGTTTCTTATGAATATGATGCTTATTATAATGTTTCTTTTCTCGTTTTTCTATGAATTTGTTAATGTTTACTCATTTCTTGGGGTCTTCTTCATACCCTTTCTATAGACATTTTTCCCTTTCAAGGGCTGGAGAAAGCAATTGTTTGCTTACTCTAATGCTATCGGACATAAGATCCATTCATTCATTCCTTCCTTCCTTCCTTCACTCTCTCTCTCTCTCTCTCTCTCTCTCTCTCTCTCTCACTCTATCTCTCATTACCATATTCATATACATTATTGTCATTAATGCAGGTATCATGATTATGTACTTGTAAATGCTACTGTGCAATTGAGTGTATTTGAATTTCGATTTCATTTCTTTTTGCCCTGAGGGCTGGATGTAAAAAGCATATGCATGCTTATTCCACTTCCCTCATTAAAAAGATTTATTCGTTTGTTGTTCGTTCTTTCCGCCCCTTATTCATTTGGAGCTATGTCCTTAATGAACATACCACCTGAATCTCTGTGTGTGTGTGTGTGTGTGTGTGTGTGTGTGTGTGTGTCTGTGTGTGTGTCTGTGTGTGTGTCTGTGTGTGTGTGTGTCCTCGTACTTGTTCAGTTCTCACATAATTTATAGCCCGTTTCCTTCTGAACAGTTCTGACGATGACACGAAAAGGGTCACATCATGACCATCGTGATATAAACACATCATCTGCATGACTATGACGATGACACGAACCACACATTAGCAATAACATGACTATGACACGATCAACAATAACACAGCCTCCTCTTCATGACAATGACACGATCAACAATAACACAGCCTCCTCTTCATGACTATAACACGATCAACAATAACACAACCTCCTCTTCAGAACTATGACACGATCAACAATAACACAGCCTCCTCTTCATGACTATGACACGATCAACAATAACACAACCTCCTCTTCATGACTATGACACGATCAACAATAACACAGCCTCCTCTACATGACTATGACACGATCAACAATAACACAGCCTCCTCTTCATGACTATGACACGATCAACAATAACACAACCTCCTCTTCATGACTATGACACGATCAACAGTAACTCATCATGCTCTTCAAAACTATGACACGATCAACAATAACACAGCCTCCTCTTCAGAACTATGACACGATCAACAATAACACAGCCTCCTCTTCAGAACTATGACACGATCAACAGTAACACATCATGCTCTTCATGACAATGACACGATCAACAATAACGCAACCTCCTCTTCATGACTATGACACGATCAACAGTAACACATCATGCGCTTCATGACAATGACACGATCAACAATAACACAACCTCCTCTTCATGACTATGACACGGTCAACAATAACACAACCTCCTCTACATGACTATGACACGGTCAACAATAACACAACCTCCTCTTCATAACTATGACACGATCAACAATAACACAACCTCCTCTACATGACTATGACACGATCAACAATAACACACCCTCCTCTACATGACTGACACGATCAACAATAACAAAGCCTCCTCTTCATAACTATGACACGATCAACAATAACACAACCTCCTCTTCATAACTATGACACGATCAACAATAACACAACCTCCTCTACATGACTATGACACGATCAACAATAACACACCCTCCTCTACATGACTGACACGATCAACAATAACACAGCCTCCTCTTCATGACTATGACACGGTCAACAATAACACAACCTCCTCTTCATGACAATGACACGGTCAACAATAACACAGCCTCCTCTTCATAACTATGACACGATCAACAATAACACAGCCTCCTCTACACGACTATGACACGGTCAACAATAACACAGCCTCATCTACATGACTATGACACGATCAACAATAACACAACCTCCTCTTCATGACAATGACACGATCAACAATAACACACCCTCCTCTACATGACTATGACACGATCAACAATAACACACCCTCCTCTTCAGAACTATGACACGGTCAACAATAACACAACCTCCTCCACATGACTATGACACGGTCAACAATAACACAACCTCCTCTACATGACTATGACACGGTCAACAATAACACACCCTCCTCTTCAGAACTATGACACGGTCAACAATAACACAACCTCCTCCACATGACTATGAAACGATCAACAATAACACAACCTCCTCTTCATGACTATGACACGGTCAACAATAACACAACCTCCTCTTCATGACAATGACACGGTCAACAATAACACAACCTCCTCTACATGACTATGACACGGTCAACAATAACACAGCCTCCTCTTCATGACAATGACACGATCAACAATAACACAACCTCCTCTACATGACTATGACACGATCAACAATAACACAACCTCCTCTTCATGACAATGACACGATCAACAATAACACAACCTCCTCTACATGACTATGACACGGTCAATAACACAACCTCCTCTTCATAACTATGACACGATCAACAATATCACAACCTCCTCTACATGACTATGACACGATCAACAATAACACACCCTCCTCTACATGACTGACACGATCAACAATTACACAACCTCCTCTACATGACTATGATGTGTGCCTCTGTTACATGGTAAAACACTTCATGCGATATGACAAAAGGTTTATTGTTTTCCTTGTATTGTTCAAACTTTGGAGTCGAATGGCTGGACAAAAGGCACTGTCTCCCCCTGTCATACGGGCGTTTAAGTTAATGACAGTAATCTACCAGAAGCTCTCTCTCTCATATCTATAAACACATGATAAAAATGCATTCTCATAGCCACATGTATTCTCTCTCTGTCTCTCTCCCTCTGACATTCACACTCACACACGCGAGAGAGCTCTAAGAAAACAGTCACACACATCTCGAGTTTCGCAAGACAGCCCTCCGCAAATTCAGTATTCCGCCTTTGTCAAGAACAGCCAATTTTCTCTCTGTGTGTGCGTGAGTGCGTGTGTGTGCGACAGTGAGTGTGCGCGCTTGAGTGCGTGTGTTTAACGTCTATTCACTATAAGTGTTTTTAGACGTGTGTGTGTGTGTGTGTGTGTGTGTGTGTGTGTGTGTTTGAGAGACGTCACAAGCTGGTGAGTCACCCGATATGTTATTGCGAAACTCCACGTTTCAGTTGAAAGGGGACATTGTCATGTCAACCCAGTTACATCTTGAGCAAACCGACTGTAAAAGGGCTGAATAAAACGTATTTGGACGGGCGGTGGATGTCCGTTAAGTTCAGTAGGGTAATGTCGGCCGATGAAAACCTCATAGGCCATGGTGCATTGTTTTCTTTGCTGAATCAAGAAAACCTACTTTGCTCAGATATCTGACTCATCAGCTGATTGACCCGAAGCACAAAATTTTCCCTGTGACTTAAAGCTAAGATTCTGAATCTCAAAAAATCTTTATATCCACGCGCCTGCTGCGAATCTTGGCGACTAAAGACAAAACACGGGGAAAATGTGTGCATTTAACACCAAATAATTTAACAAAGTCCTCGGCACCAAATGGCATGATATTATTCAAAATGAAAGTCATGGAGATATTCCATTGGCCTTTCTTGTCAACCATCATCTGCAAATGGCGATTCCGCTGGCTGGGGCATATATTGAAGCTCTCCACAACAAGATTAACAACCTGGGGCATGCATTAAAGCTCTCCACAACAAGACTAACAAACTGGGAATGTATTGAAGCTCTCCACAACAAGACTAATAAACTGGGGCATGTATTGAAGCTCTCCACAACAAGACTAACAACCTGGGGCATGTATTGAAGCTCTCCACAACAAGACTAATAAACTGGGACATGTATTGAAGCTCTCCACAACAAGACTAACAACCTGGGGCATGTATTGAAGCTCTCCACAACAAGACTAACAAACTGGGGCATGTATAAAGCTCTCCACAACAAGACTAACAAACTGGGGCATGTATAAAGCTCTCCACAACATGACTAACAAACTGGGGCATGTATAAAGCTCTGCACAACAAGACTAACAAACTGGACATGTATTGAAGCATTCCACAACAAGACTAACAAACGAACATTACATACTGAAAGAAATTGCTATTACAATGCCAATGCGCGAGTGCATACTGGGAAACACGACCGCGTGTACGCGCGCGCACACACACACACACACACACAAAGCATGCACAAGCACGCACGCACGCATACACACAAACATACACACACCAGCGCAAGCAGACACACGCATTCGCGCATGGAATGAAGAAAGCGAGAGAGAAGTGATATTTTATTCTCCACGTTGAGATCGTCACATTGGTTTGGTCATGTCTTTGTGTGCGAGTCCAAAGAATTGAAAGAAAACCATCTCCATGAATAACACCCCCCTCCCCCACTCCCACTACACCCCCCCCGCCCCCACCCACAGCCCTGCATGCCCCACTAACCGCCTTTCCCCACGTCTCCTCCTCTCCCACCTCTACCTCCCCCTCCCCCCATTCCTGTCTCTGAATGCGTTCTGAAAAGTGACAGGGCGTATGTTTTGGCAGACCGCCAGGGAACAGACTTGCATTGACGTCAAATCAAAGCGTTAGAAAGGGAGGGAAAGAGACAGAGAGGGGGGGGGGGAGACAGAGAGGGGGGGGGAGAGAGACAGAGAGGGGGGGAGAGACAGAGAGGGGGGTGAGGGAGGGGGGAGAGACAGAGAGGGGGGGAGACAGAGGGGGGGGTGAGAGACAGAGAGGGGGGGGAGACAGAGAGGGGGGTGAGGGAGGGGGGAGAGACAGAGGGGGGAGACAGAGAGGGGGGGGGAGAGACAGAGAGCGGGGGGGGAGAGACAGAGCGGGGGGGAGAGACAGAGAGGGGGGGAGAGACAGAGAGGGGGGGAGAGACAGAGCGGGGAGTGAGGGAGGGGGGAGAGACAGAGAGCGGGGGGGAGAGACAGAGAGGGGGAGAACACAGAGAACAGGAAACACGGGGAGAGAGAAAAGAAACGAAACGAAACAAAACAAAACGAAACGAAACGGAATTGTATTTTACCAGGGTAATGAGATAAGCAAAACATGCTTTTTTCCACAGAGCCCTGGGGTATAAAAGAAAGGAAAAGAAAGAGGGATGTGGGGTAGGGCTACATCAAAGAACACATGAATACAGAACTGTCAACAAGAAAGATGTCAACGACAAATGTCACTGAAACTCACATGAGAAACTTATGAAAAAAAGACTAGCACAAAGCGACAAAATAAACTCTCTATCCCCACACCTAGCCCAGTCTCCTTCCCTCCAACCCCATGCACATAGTGAAAGCCTCAGGTTTCAACATTCAGTCGTAAATATGATAACAATCAAAGATATTAAAATTCATGATATACCAATGACTTTCTTTTTTTTCCCCCCAATAACATTGGTCAACGTGAAAAAAAAAGAACAAAGCATCTAACAAGGTAATCAACAAGTTGTCTACATTGTAGTTTTTATTTCATAAAATAAAAATGTTTTGTAAGCCGATTTAAAGGAAGAAACACTGCTTTCATTTTTGATAATCGAAAGTAAAGAGTTCCAAAGTGTCCATCCTGAGTAAACAAGGCCAGTTTTATAGAGGTCAATTCTGGGTTTTCGGATGACTTTATTATCTGTGTACCTTGACTGGTTCTGTGGAAATCTTACAGTTAGTGTTAGAGGGACGCAGACAGAGAGAGAGAGAGAGAGAGAGAGAGAGAGAGAAAGAACTCACTGCTGGGCCACTGGCCTATTTGCACAGGCGGTACGTACATTGAGACACACAAAACACCGCAAACAAAAGAGGAAAAGAATCAACACAGCATTTTAAGACAGAAAGTTGGCAAACAAGAATTCCATTCCCCTTAACCCTTTGAGCGCCGAGAAAAAAAGCAGTGGAGGGCAATATCCAATTCCAGTGACCTAAATTCCTGGAGCTATTTGCACGGTGATCATGGAGTCTCCCGTCGGACCGACGGATGAGCAGGCAGGCAGGTTTATCTGTCGGTGTGTGTCCTCATATGGGAGAAGAGGCCGATTCTGGATGCGCAGCACTTCCCACAGGTGTTGCAAGGGAAAACGTATCCAGAAGTTGAGCCCTGCTTCCTTCGCTCACGCTTCTCCTCAATGGCCAGCGTTCTCTTGTTTTCAAACGTCTTTGTGCCACTAGAGCACAGCATCCTCCAGCGACAGCGGTCAAGGGCATCAGTTTCCCAGAAAGCGATGTCTATGTCACAGGCTTTGAGGTGGGGGTTGTCTTCAAGGCGTCCTTGAAGCGCTTGCAGGGTCTTCCAAGTTTGCGGTGGCATCCCTTCAGCTGGCCATACAAGAGCATCTTCGGGATCTTGCTGTCTGTCATGCGGACAACGTGTCCTGTCCAGCGTAGCTGGCACTGGATCAGCAGGCTTTCGATGCTAGGCAAGCCGCTCCTCTCTAAGCGGCATGAAGTATAACATAAATAACACTCTAAATTGGTAAATTGTGGAGAAATTGCCTGAAAAACCAACGCCATAACCCCTTACTAACCTGTTAACGGTTTCCGATACAGCCGCCAAAATTGCGATTGCAGGAAAGCGTGTGATGTCGTTATCAGGTTAGTATTGGGTCATGACGGTGGTTTTCCAGGTAATTCACACCATAATCTAACCTACTCAGAGTGGATGACACAGTTCAAATGATTGCTATTTATGTTATACTTTATGCCTGCATTGCAAAAGACACGAAATATACAGTGCATTTACCTCTAGGAATTTAAGTCGCTAAAGTTGAACATTACCACAGTGGAAAGTGGTGTTTCAAATCATAAATCAGTATCCGGAACAATCAGCCAAACAATGAGAAAATTATCTGGAAATATATATATATCATTATGGATCAAATATTTCCAACCTTCAACTGTTATTTCCCCGTCTTCGTGTGATGTTATCACTGACGTCGCTAGGGACGTAAATTCTACGTCATAAAGTTGTTATTTCAAGGAAATGTCTGTCTGTCTGTCTGTCTGTCTGTCTCTCTCTCTCTCTATATATATATATGTGTGTGTGTGTGTGTGTGTGTGTGTACGAATGCATGTATGTATATAATTACAGATGCACATGTACACATAAATACATATCGTCTATCATGTAACCAATTCCTCTATCCTTTATTTTTAAGGCATTATAAGCAAACTGGCCACAGAGCGAATAATGAGACTTTTCATTTCATACCACCAACACTAACTTTATGCGCTCATTTATGTTTCTGAAAAGTTTGATATTTTTGTTCTCTGATTAACTGATACATTGGACAAACTGACAGAAAGTGGGTTTAATCTTCAAAAGCATTACAGAAAAGAGAGAGAACAGACAGACAGACAGACGCAGAGACAGAGATAGACAGAGCGACAGACTGAGCAACAGAGATTTTTACTGAGGTAAAATAAGGAAAAAGCACATCGACCCACATGAAATGTGATCATGGAGCAAACACGAAAAACAAAAGTACATGATTACATACAAAACAAGAGAGAGAATGGGATGAAGAAAGAAAGAAACAAAGAGAGAGAATGGGATGAAGAAAGAAAGAAAGAAGAGAGAATGGGATGAAGAAAGAAAGAAAGAAAGAAAGAAGAGAGAGAATGGGATGAATAAAGAAAGAAGAGAGAGAATGGGATGAAGAAAGAAAGAAAGAAAGAAGAGAGAGAATGGGATGAAGAAAGAAAGAAAGAAAGAAGAGAGAGAATGGGATGAAGAAAGAAAGAAGAGAGAGAATGGGATGAAGAAAGAAAGAAAGAAGAGAGAATGGGATGAAGAAAGAAAGAAAGAAGAGAGAGAATGGGATGAAGAAAGAAAGAAGAGAGAGAATGGAATGAAGAAAGAAAAAGAAGGAAGAGAGAGAATGGAATGAAGAAAGAAAGAAGAGAGAGAATGGGATGAAGAAAGAAAGAAGAGAGAATGGGATGAAGAAAGAAAGAGGAGAGAGAATGGGATGAAGAAAGAAAGAAAGAAAGAAGAGAGAATGGAATGAAGAAAGAAAGAGAGAGAGATTGGGATGAAGAAAGAAAGAAAGAAGAGAGAATGGGATGAAGAAAGAAAGAAAGAAGAAGAGAGAATGGGATGAAGAAAGAAAGAAAGAAAGAAAGAAGAGAGAGAATGGGATGAAGAAAGAAAGAAGAGAGAGAATGGGATGAAGAAAGAAAGAAACAAAGAGAGAGAATGGGATGAAGAAAGAAAGAAAGAAGAGAGAATGGGATGAAGAAAGAAAGAAAGAAAGAAGAGAGAGAATGGGATGAAGAAAGAAAGAAGAGAGAGAATGGGATGAAGAAAGAAAGAAGAGAGAGAATGGGATGAAGAAAGAAAGAAAGAAAGAAGAGAGAGAATGGGATGAAGAAAGAAAGAGAGAGAATGGGATGAAGAAAGAAAGAAAGAAGAGAGAGAATGGGATGAAGAAAGAAAGAAAGAAGAGAGAATGGGATGAAGAAAGAAAGAAAGAAAGAAGAGAGAGAATGGGATGAAGAAAGAAAGAAGAGAGAGAATGGGAAGAAGAAAGAAAGAAAGAAGAGAGAGAATGGGATGAAGAAAGAAAGAAAGAAGAGAGAATGGGATGAAGAAAGAAAGAAAGAAGAGAGAGAATGGGATGAAGAAAGAAAGAAGAGAGAGAATGGAATGAAGAAAGAAAAAGAAGGAAGAGAGAGAATGGAATGAAGAAAGAAAGAAGAGAGAGAATGGGATGAAGAAAGAAAGAGGAGAGAGAATGGGATGAAGAAAGAAAGAAAGAAGAGAGAGAATGGGATGAAGAAAGAAAGAAGAGAGAGAATGGGATGAAGAAAGAAAGAAGAGAGAGAATGGGATGAAGAAAGAAAGAAGAGAGAGAATGGGATGAAGAAAGAAAGAAAGAAAGAAGAGAGAGAATGGAATGAAGAAAGAAAGAAAGAAGAGAGAATGGGATGAAGAAAGAAAGAAGAGAGAGAGAATGGAATGAAGAAAGAAGAGAGAATGGGATGAAGAAAGAAAGAAGAGAGAGAGAATGGAATGAAGAAAGAAAGAAGAGAGAATGGGATGAAGAAAGAAAGAAAGAAGAGAGAGAATGGAATGAAGAAAGAAAGACAGATTACAGGGGGAGGGGGGGGGGATTGGTTGTCAAATAACACCAGCTGTCACACCAAAAAGCAAGTATTGAATGCACAGAACTTTTAAATGTCCACGAAATTGCACCGATTTTACGCAGCGGGACAGAGTTTTAAAGACGCAAATAGGTATATTTGTCGCCTGACTAACGAGGAAGGATTCAAATAATTAGCTCTTGGGTTATTGTCCATGCACACCTGGATGTTTTCGAAAAAAAAAAAAAAAAAAAAAAAAAAAAGAATGAGGCTACATTTTCATGCATTTGCAATTCACAGTAATATCAACCTCTGTCCAACTCTCCCCCTTTCTCCCCCCTCTGTCTCTCTGTCCACCCTCTCTCTCGTCTGGTTTATCACCACTTCATGAAGCCGCCTTTCTTTCATCCACACCACGAGTTTTGTAATCATCATATCTGTTACTGCATTTGATCTGGAATATTTTTTTGTCGGAGTGTATGCGGGGTTTCAAGGTTACTTTCAAAACTGGAAAGGCATTCCTTCAACCTGAATCACTTAACCATTTCAACAGCCCGAACATCAAAACAGGTATTGCGACACCCAGCTGTCCTCGTTCAATGAAGGGGTCTAGGGGGAGGGGAGAGGGTGGTGAAAATAATGTGAGTCCATGGGGATGGGTTTGGAGTTTCTTGCGGTGTACCGGGACAAAATGTACCCACCGTGCAATTTTCTTCACATGAAATAAATGTGGTGCGCATGACAAAGTTTTTCCTGGTTGATATTATTATTCTGCTTCGCAAAAAGGAATTTGATTCAGTATGGCAGGGTTTTTTTTCGTTGATATGTTCTGCTTTGCCAAATGAAAATGTTACTATTCAAGTATCTGTATACGTTATAAGGTTGTACATGTATGTGTTTCTTTGCCATTCAAAATTGATTCATTGAAAAAGAATAGTGTATGCCTGAAGTGAATCTCAAAAATGCAAACTGACATTTTCTAACCTTCCAATGATGTCTTTACATCTGTTCATTTGTTCACTTGCTTTACGCACTCTCCCAAAGGCCACAAATTGTCTTTCACGGTAATACAGAATACAAAATACTTTACTGTCTTCAAGGAGAAATTACTTTGTGGTGTAAAATATTCAAATACAACAGACAATATCGGCATACACTAATTAAGGTTTGAGCAGATCTCTATATAACATAAGTATTTTTGTTGAAGTAAACGAAGGTCCTCTTCATTATGCCAATCATTTTTAACCAGCTTTACTCTTGTGATTATATATATATATATATATATATATATATATATATATATATACATATACATACATATACATATATATATACATATACATATACATACATATATATACATATACATATTTATATATACATATACATATATATATATATGGGAATCGAGGGGTAAGCACTTGTTAAATATAACACCAAGATCTCTTTGATCTTGCTGGGTTTTTTGTTTGTTTTGTGGGTGGGTTGGTTGGTTTCTTTTTCTTTTGTTTTTTGTTGTTTTTTTAAATCGCTCACACATTTATCCTCCTAGATGCCAAATAAACGTCGAAGAATTCCCTTTCGTCAATAATTACTGTTCACTTACGTAGATTTTATCTGTTGTATGTAATGTAATTAATGACCACTGTTAAAGCGCATATTCCACCCATGTGTCTGTTTTTGTATATCTTATTGACAGTGTTCCATTGCCACGTCTCAAATCCCTTGCTTTGACAATCATTCTTTCAGTCCACCTACATAGCGAGTTTATCCTTTATAATACGTCATTTACATGAATGATACGAAAAATAAAATTAAAACAAAAGCTTCAGGGTAGAGCCCTGAAGAATCCCAATCAATATCTTTGCATTTGTTGAGCTACTACTGTCTCCTCTTCCTTTTATTTACGCCGACAAAGAAAACCCCACCCAATGAACAACAAGGCTCGCCGAACGCTATGTTTCCACCTCTAATATTATATTCACGTGAAGTACTATCAAAAGGGTTTTGGAAGTCCAAGTTCAAAATACCCACCATGTTTCTATCAATCTGGTTTTAAAAAAATCACTGATTCCTCACATAACTTTAGCATTTCAAATTGTTGTCAGCCCACCCCACACCACCCTTTTCCTGTTTCATTTTTAAATCTATTTTTCAGACCATGCCAAAAACGCCGGGGATAAAGTTAAAAAGGGTGGCTTTTCTTCTCCTTTTTTTAATGGGTGTGCGGTTGGTGGCGTGGGGTGGGGTTAAGAAAGGGTGTGCTGCACGGGTACTGTCTGTGTATTTGGAGGGAACGGGTACATGAAGCGGTAAGCGATCCCTTTCACCGTCATTTCCATGCGAGACTACAGGTGAGTGAAGACGTCAATGCTGTGTCTGGGACTTACACACGGGTTCAGAGTTGGGGTAAAGTCTTTTTCTTTTAGAGTATCCCGATCTATCAAGGATCTGTCCGGACGGCCATTTTCGTGCATAGATGATACGATGTTACCACCATAAGCTGTAACTCGGTCTCAGTGGTTTTCGACTTTTTTTTTTAGGGTTACTGTACTCGGTTTTGATACAGATTCAATCGCTCAAAGAAACGTGCAGGCTTAGTGCTAGGTCCCAAAAAGCATCTACAATGAAGTGCTCATTCAGTCAGCGCCAAGCATATAGCCGCTCTTTCCATTTTTTTGCCCCGAAAGCCATGAAAAGGTAAACAAAAATGTGGCGGCTTTAGACGATAAAGTGTCCGTAAGTGTCTGTGACATAGGGGTCATTTCGCGTCGCATTTTGTCTAAATCTCGATTGGAAGCATCGATTACATGCAAAATGTAATTTTCTCATAAGCACGGGCTGCAAAACGCGCGAATTTTTGTTTTGTTTTGTTAAGTCCCAGAAGTTAGGATACAAAAATTGGACACTTCCCAGGGTAGGGGTCCATTAGCGGCAATATCCTCAGTTTTACCCCACAAGACGGAATGAGCAGTGTTGACAAGGCGTGGACGTTCACCCCGTCAGTCACAGAGGAGCGGAGGGGAAGAAATGTGGATGTTGACGCATTAGCGATCTTTGCAGCGCTAAGTTTGCGTAGAGTCAAGAACGCTCTGAAGTCTCTGTAAGCAGCGCTGACTTAGGAAAATTCTTAGTGCTAAGCAAACTTAGCACTGCTAAAAAATTATCATGCAACTCACCCCGGGTTCAGAAGTTGAGGCGAAGCTAAACAACCGCAGCCTAAAAGATTCTTCGCGACCCGCCATTTATTATACTTGTACAAATGTCAGACGCTCTGAACGGAAAGCTGAACAGCGTTTACTCGTGTTTCATTTCATTGACACTGAAATGATAAATTGTTACAAAGGGTAGACCTCATCCACTTTTCGTTCACAGGTATGAAGATAGTGTGCATATGGAACAAAAGAAAACGTCAGAATGAAAGAATGCGTTGTTTTTGTTGTTTGTTTTATTTTCCTAATGAAATTGATCTTGGCCTGGTGGTTTTATGCTGTATTTGAAAAAAAAGTCTAAACTCGTTCCGTCTCAACCGTATCCCCACGAAGTTCGCAGTGGGGACAGGAAATGTATATGCATTAAAGATGTAAACTGGAGAGTTGGAGACGCCGTGCTTAGGGCCTGTTGGACTTCAAGTGTTCACCAGTGATCAGGGTTCGAGGCCCCGTTTCGGCATGGTGCTGTGTCTTTGGGAAAGGCACTTCATTCCGATTTTCATCACTCCACCCAGGTGTGAATGGCTACCCGACTTCCGGCAGGGAAGGTTAAAACGGCGGAAAGAGAGAAATGGGCCCCACATTCCTATGCTGGGACCTATACACAGTGGATATGAATTCACTCTCTAGAAGGCTGTTAAGACTATGGGACTTTTCATTAAACTATAAAAAAGGAAGAAGAAAAAAATAAAAACAAAAACAAATAGGACTTAAGTGCAGCTCTAAGACGGAACAAGGCGCTATTTGCGCATTAGTAAGAATTAAGTTTTGAGGTTACGCAACGTCGGGATTTGAGCTATATTCAGTTGATTTTGGAATATGCAGCTGACGATTAAAATTTTGACATAAAGTGGATCTCATCATATGAATAGGAGAGAGAGAGAGAGAGAGAGAGAGAGAGAGAGAGAGAGAGAAAATCAGCATTACCAACTGAGCAACAGATTATTTTTACAAGCATAATTGTCAATATTTGTACAACGAAAAGCCAGAGATGTAGAGAGGGTATGGGTGGAGCGAGTGAACGGCTTTTTTGTTTAAAATTCTAACATATTTCTACCTGTGGTCACTGGCGTGTAGCGAATAGCGACCCAGAGCCGACACAAGACCTTGACCTCGGGACGACCTGTATCAGAGTGTGATCTCTACTGACCGCAACATGACCGGAAGCGTGATGTTTGTTCTACTGCTGGCTCTTGTGCCGGTGACAGGTGTGTAGATTGTGTCTGTCTACCAGTCATGTCTAGTTCTGATTATGTGTGGGTCTTTTCTCATTCTTTCTTTCTCTTTTTCTTTCTTTCTATCCACTTGTTTGTTTTTGCCCTTACTTTTTGTTCCGTCTGTCTTCTTGTGCGCGTGTGTGTACTTTCGTCTGTAAAACTGCATCTTTAATACTACACAAATGCGCACACACGCAAAAGCACACACACACACACACACACACACACACACACACACACACACACAGGGAATTGTATATTTGAGATCGTCCGCTGTAGAGGCGTCCTGTAACTTTGTCGCCCAGCTTTCCACAGCCGTCAATACCACCCCACCCTCCCCTTCCATGACATTGGCACGGCCCTTGCTGACTTGGTTTGCTGCCAAGTGCCAACGGCGTGGCGAGATCACTGGCGTGCGTCGGATGTGGGATAGTCGGTCGTTTTCGACTGTGACCACCAGAACCAGAACAGCAGGCAGCTGCTGTCCCGACTAACTCGGCTAGAATTCGATTATAGTGGAGAGTGTCTTGCCCAAGCTACATCCCGACTCTCTCGGCCAAGAGGGTTTTAGGACAGTCGGCGGTGGGATGGTTCCCAAAGGCCAACTAGCCCCCAAGGCTGCAGCACTAAGAGCCAGTGCAATTTTGCCTCTCAGTCTGAGATGTGGCCTGATGCTTACACACTCTGCCTCGGAAGTGAGAGAATCTGGGGGTGCGGGATCGAATCCCACAGTCGCCAGAATTTTCTCGCACTTCACTAGACCTGGAGCTGTGGTCTGTACGCTTGTCTTTTGGATGAGACGATAAAGCTACGTCACATGTGTAACATGCGCTCAGCTCACGTAAAAAAACAGGCAACAAGGGGATGTCCTAGGCAAAATCATGAAGAAAACATTACTCTACTATACATGTGTGTGTGCGCGAGACTGAAGCATGACTGAATGGCAAAGGAAACGAAATGAGCGTATAAAGAAAGGCAGCTGTCAGCTACCCAGGTAGGTAGCCTGTTGTGCAAATGCCTCCTTGTTTGTAAAGTGCTCAGAGTTGTATGATGATAATGATGATAATCATCATCATCATTGTTATATCAGCATCGTCATTATGTGCATTTGAAGAGCACCCTTTATGTCTGAAAGTTCAGACTGCTTTACACGAAAGAAAAAAATTACAAATTACATAACCACTTATGACCACCCTCCCTCTCTCTCTCCGTCCCCACTCCTCCTCTCATTCATACATGCAACGTGAGTTGGGAGGCATGGAGCTGTGTTGGAAAAGTAGGAAACCAAGAGTGCCCACAGATAGGTTCTGGAAAGAGCCTCATACAACAATGAGAGAGGTGTGTGTGTCACCACAGACATGTTCTGGAAAGAGCCTCATACAACAATGAGAGAGGTGTGTGTGTCACCACAGACATGTTCTGGAAAGAGCCTCATACAACAATGAGAGAGGTATGTGTGTCACCACAGACATGTTCTGGAAAGAGCCTCATACAACAATGAGAGAGGTATGTGTGTCACCACAGACATGTTCTGGAAAGAGCCTCATACAACAATGAGAGAGGTATGTGTGTCACCACAGACATGTTCTGGAAAGAGCCTCATACAACAATGAGAGAGGTATGTGTGTCACCACAGACATGTTCTGGAAAGAGCCTCATACAACAATGAGAGAGGTATGTGTGTCACCACAGATAGGTTCTGGAAAGAGCCTCATACAACAATGAGAGAGGTATGTGTGTCACCACAGACATGTTCTGGAAAGAGCCTCATACAACAATGAGAGAGGTATGTGTGTCACCACAGACATGGAGGAAAAGGAACACTGTCTGCGTTGCAACAACATTGAAGGAGGAGAATAAGTGTTTTTGCTGAGAGGACAGGATGAATTTCAAAGTTATCATGGATGTAGAGGAAAGAAAAATAAGTGTCTAAGCTACCATGGAAAAAGAACAAATAAAGATGAGTTACCACGGGTATAGAGGAAAGAAACAGTATCTAAATTACCATGCATATAGAGGAAATACAGATGAGTGTCTAAGTCACCATGATATAGAGGAGAGAAAACTGAGTGTCTAAGTTTCAGTGGATACAGAACAAGGAAAGAAGAGTGTCTAAATTATCATGGATATAGAACAAAGAAAGATGAGTATTTAAGTCACCACGAACAGTAAAAAAAAAAAAAAAAAAAAAGATCAGTATCTAAGTTATCTTGGGTAGAGAGGAAGAGTGTCTATATTACCATGGATATAGAACAAAGAAAGATGAGTGTCTTAAGTTACCACGAACCTAAAGGAAAACTTGTCATCTAATTCATCATGGATATAGAGCAAAGATAGTGTCTAAGTTACCATTAATATAAAGTTAATAATGGTGTTTGAGTCACCATGGGCGCAGAGGAAAGATGAGTGTCTAAGTTACCATGGATATAGAGAAATGAAAGATGAGTGTCTGTGTTACCATGGATATAGAGGACAGAAAGATGAGTGTCTAAGTTACCATGGATATAGAGGACAGAAAGACGAGTGTCTAAGTTACCATGGATACAGAGGAAAGATAGTGTCTAAGTTACCATGGATATAGAGGAAAGATAGTGTCTCAGTCACCACACAGAGAACCAGGGAAGGTCAACCGTACGGAGGACAGGAGGAGGAGTATAAGCGAATGTACTATGATTATAGGATTTAACTGTGTGCCACAACACGAAGAATCTCCTTTTAAGGACAATGAATTATCTTGTGATTGTGATCTTTTGAAGTGTTGGGTGATAGTTGGGTTGTCGTGTGCGTGTGCGTGTGTGTGTGTTTCGTTTTTTTGTTTTTTTAAGCAACTAGTTATCATTATTACCCCCGAAAACCGAGTATGGCTGCCCACATGGCGAGGGTAAAAACGGTCATACACGTAAAAGCCCACTCGTGTACAGACGAGTGAACTTGGGAGTTGCAGCCCACGAACGAAGATGATAATTATCATCATCATCATGATTCTGCGACGATTCAAGCGATGCAGAAAGCTTTACATACGACAGGAAGCGTCCTCAGTTTCGTAACCCTGGTGATACAAAATATGACTTGCTCGTGCAGTGACGTCAGAGTGGACGAAAGAATGCTACTCCTGTGAGTATAACAGTGGTGGCTGGGAGAACAACTGGGCGTGCAAGGACCAAGTCTGGGAAGTGCCCACCGTAAACTGCACCACCCAGTGCTACACCACTGTCGGCATAAATCGAGGTATGCTTTCCTGTCTATATTTTAGAGACGAGTAGGACAATATGATTAAGAGTTCATATCACGTCTTTTACGCCAGCGACATGAGTACATGATTAAGAGTTCATTTTATGCCAGCGACATAAGTACATGATTAAGAGTTCATTTTATGCCAGCGACATAAGTACATGATTAAGAGTTCATTTTACGCCAGCGACGTAAGTACATGATTAAGAGTTCATTTTACGCCAGCGACATGAGTACATGATTAAGAGTTCATTTTACGCCAGCGACATGAGTACATGATTAAGAGTTCATTTTATGCCAGCGACATAAGTACATGATTAAGAGTTCATTTTACGCCAACGACACGAGTACATGATTAAGAGTTCATTTTACGCCAGCGACATGAGTACATGATTAAGAATGCACAATCCGTCGTATACTTCACGGTTTTTATGTGTCTATATTATAGTTGTATTTGTATTCCTTTTTATCACAACAGATCTCTCGATCTCTCTCTCTCTCTCTCTCTCATATATATATATATATATATATATATATAATTATATATACGGCAGTGTTTCTCTTCCCCTTTTGATCAATATGTTGTGTGTATATAAACAGAGAAGTTTGTATCTGTTAGCACATTGGTTATTTTATGTACTCGGTGAGATCAGTGCATGATTAAAAATGCATAGTGCGTCTTGAGTGACACCGGTTCGTGAATAAGAATGCATAATGCGTCTTGAGTGACACCGGTTCGTGAATAAGAATGCATAATGCGTCTTGAGTGACACCGGCTCGTGAATAAGAATGCATAATGCGTCTTGAGTGACACCGGTTCGTGAATAAGAATGCATAATGCGTCTTGAGTGACACCGGTTCATGAATAAGAATGCATAATGCGTCTTGAGTGACACCGGTTCGTGAATAAGAATGCATAATGCGTCTTGAGTGACACCGGCTCGTGAATAAGAATGCATAATGCATCTTTTACTTCATTCTTTTACTTAAGTAGTGACAGTGTCTTAAGAATGTACAAAGCGTCTTTTACTTCATTGACAGTATAATCAGGTATGCGTAATGCGGGTTTTCATGCCATGCCACAGAACGCCTCAAAGCACTGTTTATATTGAATGTGAACAAAGTCCAGTATAGTCACGTCGACGTTCACGTTCTCTTTAAAAGAAGTTCATATCTGTATTTATTGCAAGCCGCACGTATCTATCGTTAATTGTAAGCCGTGCCCGCACTCCACTTCACACCCCCAGACCTACACTTTTTTTCCTTCGTTTTTTAATCGCTTTTGTTGTGTCCGGTCTCTGTTCCCGTCTCAAAATCCTTTCCCTTTAATCCCCTCCCCGCCTGGTGTGTGCGTCTGTCATTAATTTTCTAGAGCCGATATCTTTTGTTGATTGGTTATTTCCCAAGTAGTTATTGCCGTAATAATAATAATTATTGTTATTATTACTGTTGTTGCTATATTTTTTTTTATTACTATCATGGTTATTTTTCTTTATTTTGGCATGTATTTTGCTCGAATAATTCGTGTGCACCATCCATGCGTGCGTTCGTGCGTGCGTGTGTGTGTTTGTTTTCTCGTTTTTTTCTGTGTGCTGGAAGATAAAGAAGTTTTCATGGTAAAGCGCGGCTGCTACGACATGGACCAATACCTGCAGGAGGGCTGTGCGGTTTTCTCTGACTATTACCGGTGCCACCGCCGCTGTGATTGGCCTCTCTGCAACACCCAGGACCCGATGAGCACTGTGACCGCGGGCCACGCTCCCCTCCGCTTGTCTCCCCTGGCTGCCCTGCTGCTGCCGATGGGGCCGCTGCTGCTGCTGCTTCGTCACCTGCTGCCCTGAAGAGCAAACAAAAAAATCCACGCTTTTTCCAGTTATATATATTTTTTTTTTTTTTTTTTTTTTTTGCTCTCTCTCTCTCTCTCTCCTGTATCCGACCCTCTTTATGCTTGCTCTGTGCATCTGTCTGTTATGCCTTTGTAGCTTTGTAGTTCAAGTAGATAAGAGTGCTGTTGTGTTCGTATTATTCAGAAAGTTCAGAAATGTCGCACTACTCTTCTTTGTGGGTTTCCTGGGAATCCAACTTTCTAGGCTTGGAATCCGTGCCCTGCCCACTTGGGGTTCTGCAGGTCGTCAGTGGTAAGGAGGAGGTAGGGGTGGATGGAAGGAGGTAGGGAAAGTGGGTGGTTATAGGTGGAGGAGTTCGTTCTTTAGCCTTGTATTGATGACAGTGATTCTCTTCCTCATTTGATCAATATGTTGTGTGTATATAAACAGAGATATTTGTATCTGTTAGCACTTAGGGGTTTTTTTAAGTAGCAATTAACGTGTTTTTGTTCATTTTTCTTTCACTTTTCCCCCAAGCAAATCATGTTATTGTGGGTCACTTCTGCAATTTCAAAGAGCATTTGCAAGTTAAATTCCTGTCTGTGTCTTTCATTTTTGAATCTTTGTATGGATTGGTGAGTATTAGCTATCAAATTGTGGGCTTCTAAGGCTATATTTAAAGAGGAATGTCTTTTACCTGAGTTAATATTGCTGAATACATATGGTCAGTTTCGTTATAACGAAAATGTTTATAAAAAGAAAATAAGGGAAATGTTTTGTGGGTTTTTTTTTTAACGAAATTGCTTGGATATAACCGATCTTGGAGTTGCTTTTTGTTCTGAGTAAATCAGTAAAATCTGTTTTGTAATTCACAGTGTGGTCTGACAGCTCTTGACAGGTTCATGGTTTGCTCTCTGTCTTTGTTCCTTTCCATGTCAGTCTGATTCTGTACGCGAGAGTGTGTGTGTGTGTGTGTGTGTGTGTGTGTGCGCGCGCGCGCGCCCGCACGTGCAGCAATTGTTCACTGATAAAGACATAGCGCACCGTGCTAAGGTCACCCTTCATGACATGAACATGCAGATGAAACTGCGCAGGTTAAACACCCTGTGCTGATATCAGTGGGGGCATAACAAACTCAAAACGCCCACACGATTTGTCACTGTCAACGAAAATCCTACTTCCGTTTTCGAATGATAATTATAATAGTGATGATAGTGGTGATTGTAATAGTGGTAGTAGAAGTGGTAGTAGTAGTATTTAATTCCTACAGCACTTTTGATTATTAAACATGTTCAGTTGCGCTGTACAATGCACACACAAAAAAGTAAAAAGACCCGAGCAAAAGAAAAAAAAAGTAACGATAAAAACCAGACGAAAAGACACGAGCAAAAGAAAAAAAAAACAAAAGCAGACGCTGTACAATGCACACACACACACACACACACACACACACACACACACACACACACACAAATAAAAAGATACGAGCAAAAGAAAAAAAATAGTAACAATCAAAACCAAACGCTGTACAATGCATACCAAAAAATATAAATAAATAAATAAGACACGAGCAAAAGAAAAAAAAGTAACGATAAAAACCAGACAAAAAAGACGAGGACCACGCAACTTCAAGCCCGCTGGGGAAAGGGCCGCAACTCAACCTGTGTAGATCAGCAGCCGATGTGCACCGCTGATATCCACGGCAGGGAACAGGTCGCTGAAAGCAGCAGCTTGCTTTCCTCGCCTCATCCACGACACAGGCTGCCACCACGCACTGTCCAGCCATCCCTGTCCTGTGCCAGTCACTCCAACTGTCCACAGGTGTGGCCTGTCCTCTACATGTCTGTCCCCAGGTGTGGCCTGTCCTCTACATGTCTGTCCCCAGGTGTGGCCTGTCCTCTACATGTCTGTCCCCAGGTGTGGCCTGTCCTCTTCATGTCCGCCTCCAGGTGTGGCCTGTCCTCCACATGTCTGTCTCCAGGTGCACCGTCTGCATTTTCACGTCATCAGGACCTGGGAAATAGAAGATGGACGGATGAAAGATGAACCATCTGCATTGTCACGTCATCGGGACCTGGAAAATAGAAGATGAACCATCTGCATTGTCACGTCATCGGGACCTGGGAAATAGAAGATGGACGGATGAAAGATGAACCATCTGCATTGTCACGTCATCGGGACCTGGAAAATAGAAGGAAGATGAACCATCTGCATTGTCACGTCATCGGACCTGGGAAAATGGAAGGATGGAAGATGAACCATCTGCATTGTCACGTCATCAGAATCTCGGAAATAGAAGATGGAAGGGTGGAAGATGGACCATCTGCATTGTCACGTTATCGGGACCTGGGAAACAAGATGGAAGGATGAAAGATGGACCATCTGCATTGTCACGTTATCGGGACCTGGGAAACAAGATGGAAGGATGAAAGATGAACCATCTGCATTGTCACGTCATCAGGACCTGGGAAAATGAAAGGATGGAAGATGGACCATCTGCATTGTCACGTCATCAGGACCTGGGAAACAAGATGGAAGGATGGAAGATGAACCATCTGCATCGTCACGTCATCAGGACCTGGGAAAATGGAAGGATGGCAGGAGTGCGAGTCTGTCCGTGTGTTCAAATTATTTATCTATTCATTTATAAACGTAATGTCATTATTCATATTATCATTCACATTATCTTCTTTCCTTTTCCCTTATATATATATATATATATATATATATATATATATATATATATATATATATATTTGCTTATTCATCCATTCATTCATTTCTTATTTCATTTCATTTCCCCTCAAGTCAAAGCTTGACAAAGTGCGTCGGGTTACGCTGCTGTCAGGCATCTGCTAAATAGATGTGGTATAGCTTATAAAAATTTATTTTCCAAATGCACTGACGTTTTCTTGAAGAAAGATTCGATATCAAAGTTCAAAATTCACAAGACATGTTACAGCATTCATATCTACATTGAACTGTATGATATGAATAATATTGATTCAACCCTATTTGTTCAGGATGGCTGTTTCAATGGGTAACAGACTGTACAAAGGTGTGAAATACTGACCGTGTTGTCTAGCCAGGTGGCGACGTAGTGCAGGGCGTTGTCTGCCGCTGTTGCAGAAGCTGAGCCAGTAAGAGTTGTCAGACTGGTCAGTTTTTATGGTGGATGGCTGACTACTTCATAAGTGGTTGCTGTCTCTGCCGTTGTTGTTGAACACAGTTGTGTGTAACAAGTATCGTCTGCTACAAGCATGACTCACATCAGTCTCTGGGTAAATGACGCCCCATTTTACCATCTAGTTTTATATTTTTAAAGTTATGAAAATTGAGTATTTTGTTAAACTAATAACATGTAGAGCCACGTACAAGTACTTCTAAACGTCGCATGAAGTGAAAAGGACTTCATTTTGAGAAAAGCCACGACTGGAAATTTTCACGTTTCATCAAGGGTATTAACTCTCATGGTGCATTATTTTTAACTGAAAAAAGAATTGGCGATTCCGATTGATTTTGTTGATATTTTTATGGCAGTTTGGGGCATAATACAGTAAGTGATGAGGCGTTCACAAATCTTTCTCTGAATATTTAACGGTCTCCTCCAACTTTCCATCACATGTTATCGTGTATTGTCGAGAATATTGGATTGAACGGGCAGGTCAACTATTTGAAACAAAATGTCGTCCTTCGCGGTCGCGAGAACATGAGCACGCGCTTTGAAGACTAAGTGGTGGTAAAGTGGTGGCCGTGTTGATCATCAGGATGAGACAAACTCAGGTCGGTGTGCAGCACACACTTAGGGAACGTAAAAGAACGCACGGGAACAAAAGGTTTGTCCCAGCCACAATTATGCAGAAAATCACTTTGATAATAAAACAAAAACATGCAGACAGAAAATGGAAAATGAAGTGGCATTGTACTGTAGCGACACGCTCTCCCCGGGGAGAGCACTCCTAATTTTACACAGAAATTCGTTGTGGGAAAACAGTACTGTGGCGACACGCTCTCCCCGGGGAGAGCACTCCTAATTTTACACAGAAATCCGTTGTGGCAAAAATAACAGTACTATGGCGACACGCTCTCCCCGGGGAGAGCACTCCTAATTTTACACAAATTCGTTGTGGGAAAAACAACAGTACAATACGCGAGACCAGAGTTTTTCTCTCCCTTCCTGTAGACCTTTATTTCTCTGCGTTCTAGTCTTTCGGATAAAACGATAAACCGAGTCTCGTGTGCAGCACATAACTGCACCCACGGCAGGGAAAATGTCCCGGTCAACACTGACAGAAAACTAAAGCACCTGCAGACAGTTTGAAAAATTGAGAGGCGCTGTACTGTGACGACACGCTCTCCACTGGGACAGCAGCTCAAATTTCACACAATGAAATCTGTCGTGGCAAAAAGTAAAACAAAATAGGCAAGGCCTTCAAGACTCGCTTGTGATACACTTTAAAAAAATCCAAGCTTTTTATGTATTGAGTATAATTTCAAAATGTAATGTTTAAGATGAGAAAGAGCAGTTTAAAGCAAATTAAGTCCCCGGGCATTAATTACAGAGTAATTTCCCTTTTTTACTACCTCTGCACCAAAACGTTTGCAAAATAAATAAAACTTCCATCCTTAACAAAAGAAGTTCCTGTTTGAACAAAAAATGATAATGACTGCTCTTCTTGTTGGGTCAGAATATCAGATCAAAGTGTCAAGTTCAGAGAATAAATATATATATATATATATATATATATATATATAAACAGTAAATGCAGTTTGCATATAATTAGGCTTCATTTTTTATTTTTTGTGCCCATCCCAGAGGTGCAATATTGTTTTAAACAAGATGACTGGAAAGAACTGAATTTTTCCTATTTTTATGCCTAATTTGGCGTCAACTGACAAAGTATTTGCAGAGAAAATGTCAATGTTAAAGTTTACCACGGACACAGACACACACAGATAACCGAACACCGGGTTAAAACATACTCACTTTGTTTACACAAGTGAGTCAACAATATCAATATAGTACAATATACAGATCGGGATTTGATCTCCCTCCTACACTCACGGTTAACTCCACTGAACCTAAAATGGTGGTATGGGTGTTGTCATTCACATGATGTAACCTGGGCAAGGCACTCTCCACTATAATCAAATTCTAGCCCAGATTTCTAGTCGGGACGGCAGGTACCGCCTCTGCCGTTCTGATGGTCATAGTCGAACATGACTATCAATGTTCCATGTGCAGCAAGCACCTGGCGCACGAAAAAGAAACCACGGCGACAAAAGGGTTGTCAAGACAAAATTCTGTAGAAAATCACTTTCAAAGTAAACCATCTAATATACATGCAGACAGGAAAAAGGGATAATTGTGCACAATGGAAATGTACTGGCTACATGGAGAGGAAGGTGGAAGAATGGTTAAGACGCTCATAATAATTTGATGCCAATACAGAGACTCCGTGGGGGTGTGGGTTCGATTCCCGCTCGCGCCCTTTCTCCCAAGTTTGTCTGGAAAATCAAACTGAGCGCGTAGTCTTTCGAATGAGACGATAAACCAAGGTCCCATGTGCAGCAAGCGCTTCGAGCATGAAAAAGAAACCACAGCGACAAACGGGTTGTCATGGGCGAAATTCTGTAGAAAATCACTTTGATACATATTAACACACTTGCAGACAGAAAAAAGGGATGGAGCTGTACTATGTCAAAGCACTGGCCACGTAAACATCCCGAATTTCACAGCAATCTGTCGTGAGAAAAATACAATACAATACAATACAATACAATACAATACTCAGGCCGGTATTTTTACCCCATCCCCAACCCCTCCAATAGACAGACCTTCAGTGGTGCTCTGGGTGCTGGTCATTTGATTAAAACAATAAACCGAGGTCCCATGTACAACATGCACCTAGCGCACGTAAAAGAACCCATGGCAGCAAAAGATTTGTCCCGGGCAAACAGTTTCAAAACGAAAAAGTGGCGCTGGACTGTGGTGACGTGCTCTCCCTGTGGAGAGCAGCCCCACTTCAAAAGAGAAAACCGTTTTGACAAGAAACATGCAATATGCTCACCGGAATTTTTTTATATACCCCCTCCACTCGACCTTGAGCAGTGGGCTGGGCACTAGTCACTCAGATGAGGCTATGAACGGTGGTCCCTTGTGCAGCGCAAGTTTAAGAACCCACGGCGACAGAACGTTATTAATACACGGGTGTCGGTACACTGTGGCGATGCACTTTCCCCAGGGAAAGCAACCGGAATTCCACAGAGAAATAACCAATGCGCCTCAAAGAGAACTCAGGAAATGACTAAAGCGCTAAAAATAAAACTCGGGAAATGACTAAAGCGTGACAAAGAAAACTCGGAAATTGACCAAAGCGCTACAAAATAAACTCGGAAAGTGACCGAAAGTGACAAAGTCGGGATTGACTAAAAGCTCAAGAAAGAAAACTCGGGAAATGACCAAAGCGCAACGAAGAAAACTCGGAAAATGACTAAAGCGCAACGAAGAAAACTCGGGAAATGACTAAAGCGCGACGAGAAAACTCGGGAAATGACCAAAGCGCGACGAGAAAACTCGGGAAATGACCAAAGCGCGACGAGAAAACTCGGGAATTGACCGATTTTGACAAAACTCCGGAAATAACCGAAATCATGACAATGAACTCGGGAAATACCAAAAGTGCCACAAAGTAAAGTCGGGAAGTGAACAATGCGCGACAATGAAAACTCGGGAATTGACCAAAAGCGCCACAAACTCGGAAAACGACAAAAACGCGACAAAGAAAACTCGGGAAATGAAGCTCGACAAAGAACGCGACTGGCCTCCATGGCCCCCACCGCCAACATTCAGATTCCCCTCTGCTCCAGAGGAGAGACAGGGGTGAGAGGGTGAGAGGGGGAGCGGTGAGAAGGGAGATGGATGTGGGAGCTGGGAGTGTCATGGCACTTTTGCCGTGCTCCTGGTGTCATTCTGCCTACAATTAGTTAATCGTTTTTATCGGTCTCCATCTGGTGATGCACCCTTCCCCATTTCACACCATCTGGAAGAGATCACCTTCCACAGGAACACGATCTTTGTCACTGCGTTGATGTTTTGCGATATGAAGCTAGCTTTTAACCCTGGTGATCCAGAAATCAAACTTCTAGTCCGGTCTTAATACTTCGTCTCTTCCAAGTAGATATTTTCCGTAAAGTCTTAATCCTTCGATCGCCTCACCACAAAAGCTTAACTCAGCTGCCGCAGTTGGCAATAACCCTACTATGACACTTTGAAAGTATAACTGTCCTCACAATAAGTAATACTGGCTTAACTCGGCTGCTGCAGTTGTTAATATCCCTGCTACAAAAAAAAAATAAGACTGGTAATTTTCCGTACAATAAATGAATATTGTGGAAAACAAAATCCGCATCACACTTCTGACAGCGCAAGACACCAATGTAGGTATACTCACCATGATAAAGTGGAGTGATGGCCTAGAGGTAACGCGTCCGCCTTGGAAACGAGAGAATTTGTGCACGCTGGTCCGAATCACGGCTTAGCCGCCCATACTTTCTCCCCCTCAACTAGACCTCGAGTAGTGGTCTGGACGCTAATCATTTGGATGAGACGATAAACAGAGGTCCCGTGTACAGCATGCACTTAGCGCACGTAAAAGAACCCACGTCAACAAAAGGGTTTTTCCTGACAAATTTCTGTAGAAAAATCCACTTCGAAAGGAAAAAAAAGACTGCACGCAGGAAAAAATATATTAAAAAAAAAGAAAGAAAAAGAGTGGCGCTGTAGTGTAGCGACGCGCTCTCCCTGGGGAAAGCAGCCCGAATTTCACATAGAGAAATCTGTTGTGATAAAAAGAAATACAAATACAAATACAAATAAGAGCACACATCAACGTACCCACCTTAAGTCCACACCGTTGACCTCCGGCAGCAACACCCAGGACCCTGTTCAATTTCCACGTGCATTCACACCATGACAGGCAAACGCTAACTACAGCCCCCTTTGTTGCCTGGTAGCCAATCGGCTCCACTGATCACTCTTTGGACGAGAACGAAGTTGGAGATGTACAGTCTGGTAATTTTGTTGTAATAATGATAGAAAAAAAAACCGAACGAGCTAACGCGGCTTCGTCAAGGGTCCAAAGGTTCAGAAACAATCAACACTGAAAACCTACGCGCACTGGGCATGGGGGTACCTTCGTTAGATTTGCCTGTCATTGCACAACACTGCATAAGGACGCGTTTTCTTTGTCCAACCCTTCCACATTTGACGAAACACAGACAGAACGCTTTTTTGTTGTTGAACACAGTAATAATCGTTTCAACAGTTGACAGTGCAATTAGTACTGAGGACACAGCGCGGTGGACTGAAGGGCGGGGCAGGAGAAAGAAAACCCGACCTTTCAGGAACCCTGTGTGCTCCAGGCACTCTTTGAAAGTTGTGCATGTGTTTGAGATTCATTTTCCGAAAGATTCTTTCATGTACTGCAACTGTCTGCGGGATATCCCAAACCTTCATCACTACCTCTGTTTTGCGTGCATGATGAAAGAAACTTTCGGTCAGAGGACAGCCATTGTCGAAACGACTGTTGCGCACTCTCGCGCAGGCAACATGTTCTGAATGTCGAGAAGCTCACTAGTGAATTATTTTGTGTAACTAAAATCAGCATGCTGTGTCAAATGTATACACACTCCACGTGCTGTAACGGAGTCGAATCGGTTGAATATTTGATTTTTTGTTTGTATGGTGTGGGTTTTGTCGTTGTCTTTTTTTTTTATCAATTATTCAAAACCCCTTTCTATTCAATCAGGGAGTGACCCAGTAACACTGTTAAAGGTAATAACGTTTTCATTCTTGGCGTATCTAAGTTGAGAGAAATACATCAACTTCCATGCAAAGTCCTCCTTTAAAAAATGAACCTCAGTACGTGTTGTGCATGTAATTGAGGATCGGCAAGGTCTCCTTCCCTGCTTTTGTCATCTTCGTGTATGAAGTCAATAATAAAAATTTTAAAAAAATTAAAAATCCATTTATTTCAACCAAATTTGATTCTTCTACCCAATGTGGGGTTTTGTGGATATAGGAATACGCCAGCTAAATGACTATAAAAACAGGTAACTGCAACTGTGATGCAAATCATCCAAGCTTGCAGTTTATTTAGTCTACTTTGATACACCAGTAATACAGCAGTAGCAACTTGCTGCAAACAGGCTGGACCTCTGGTTTTTTCAATACCGACTTCAGCTTCTAGCTGAGTCGTGTGCTTGTAGTACGAATGCACATTTGAAAAGTCCATTAAAAAAAAAAAAGTTTGAAAAAAATTAAACATTATTTTGTATAATCTTTTTTTTTTTTTTCTTCCAAGTTTCCACGTAAAGTTTGTTCGAATAATTGACGGTGGAAAAAGCCGTGTATTTTGTTTCGCCAAAGCATTCTTATCCTTGTTTTCTGATGACGTTAAATGAAATTTTCCACCTGATCACAGGCATCTGAACTCATTCCAATGATCGTCCGAACTCACCCATGACTGTGACCGATTCCTTTGAGTTTTTATTCATTTGTTATGTATTTATTTGTGGCGATACAGGCAAATAGCAGGGATAAGGAGATCTCCCCTGGATAAAATTCTACCACCCATTGAAGGAGACAGCTGACACAAACAAGTGCTGGGTACTCACCGGGATATCCATGTTGGGCAGGAAGGCTTAAAGCGGACCACCACAGTCCTCTACAGAGACAGTCGTGTCTCCGCCTTCCCGCCAAAACAGCCGGCCGCTGGCCCAGCTCCAAGTTTTAAACTCCCGCCTGTGGACAAAAAGTTCAGTCCAATCAATGAAAGGGGTGACATCTCTGCACTCAGTGGGCACACAGGGACAGAAAATAAGCCCAACTCAACCTGTCACCCCCACTCTTACTGGATTCACCCACTGTCTGCAGCAGCAGACTCGATCAAGTTCATTCCAATCAATCAAGGGGTGACACGAGTCAAACGCTGCCCACGAATCTATGTGGTTCAAAGAACAGACAAGACAGACAAAACAGCCTGTCATCCCTACTGTTGTGGGTGTTACCCACAATCGACTATGACGCCTTAATCACGTGGTTTTCATTTTTCCCGCCATGTCGTCTGCGAGGCATGCCAAGAACGTCTGGTCACAAAATGGATAAAACACATACATACGCGCGCACGCGCTCGCGCGCGTACACACACACACACACACACACAATGCGATACCTAAACAATTATCTACATACAAGTGATATTGCAAACCGACACATACTTGCAGACGCGCACACTAACGCTCGCGCGCGCGCGCACACACACACACACACGCGCGCGCGCGCGCAAGGCAGAGAGAATTGGGTTGTGAAGAGAAGGAAGGGGAAGGAGGCCTTTCCAACAGCCAATGAAAGACAACGTGAAGATGTCAATATCAGTACTGTCAGTTGTCTTTTTTTTTTTTTTTTTTTTTTACCCCCTCTCAGCCAGAAACAGGTACAGACCTTGATTAAATCCTCGCTACTTGCAGACAAATCAGTTTTTGGAGTGCAGTCAGTCAGTCTGTCTCACTTGCTCTGTCTCCCCGTCGCATGCTGTCTGTCTCTCACCAGCTGGGTGTACATGCGTCAAGACTCAAAGTCTTCAAGTAGATATATCATTGTTGAAATCACACCGAAAAGTAGAAATGAGGCTCCTGTGTACATCTTAGATTCTTTGAAAAACCGAAAGAACTCATTCACGAGAAAGATATGTTCCCCCAGGTCTGTATTCTCCAGGTGTGTGTTTCCCCAGGTGCAAAACCACTGCTGACCACTATTGACCACGGCCCAAAAGCGCTCACACTGAGCTGTTTTGTTACATTTGTCCATTACTATGTCGTAGCAGGTGCTTGACCACGGTTGTACACCATCAGAGTTCAACGCGCATCACACTGTGACTGTTAGGCATTATCTGGACGTCTAGGCAGGGTTAGACCACTAGCTGACCACTACGGTCTACTGTTGGCCATTGCTGACCATTTCTTGCCACTTCAGACCGTTACTGGCCACTACGCAAAAATCGTCAGATTGCGTTGTATTATCACGTTTGCGCATTATCCTGACGTCCTGACCACCACTGATCACTGACCACTGCCGACCACCGTCCACCGCTGACAAATGTCCACTGCTGATTACTGGCTGTTGTTGACCACTGACCACTGGCTGTTGTTGACCACTGACCACTGCTGACCAGCGCCCAAAAGTATATGTATGATTAAACATATATAGGCCTGGGGAAACATAGACCTAGGGGACAGACTTGGGGGAACATGGACATTCGCCCTTTCAAATAAATCAGTTGACACACACACACACACACACACACACACAAACACACACAGAATCATTAGTCAAACAAATCATCTTGCTCAACAAGAACTCATACAAATCAAAAGATCTGTCTCAAGAAATCATACAAAATCACCTGCAAAAACCCCTGCATAACATCTTTTTGAAAACATTCTTCGCGACGTGCTTTCGATGTGGTGCTGATTCGAGAGATTGCCTCAATCGGATACAATTGATTGGAACCCGGGTTACGGCAATGTCCAAGTTTTGCAACCTAAATCATTGCACATATTAGCTAAATTTCCATGGATTTGCGGGACGAAAAACGGTCAATCAAAATGGTGGCACATTAGTTTAGTGACTGAATCCACATCAGAATTAAGTAAAATACCGTACAAAATAAGAGTCGAAATCCACTGAAAATGGGTTACAACATCTACAATTGGTAATATCGTTTCATACATGCACAACAATTGCTGGTAAAATAGGTGCAATAATTTAGGATGCTGAAACTGGACTTGACCCAGATTGACCGTGTTAGTGTATACAACAAAACTACAATGTCTTACCTTGAAACAAAAATCTCGGTTGGAACACATTCACAATAGAAAATCCGCACACAGGACAGCCTCAAGACACACAACGAAATATCTGGCCCCCAACTACTAGTAAGCATTATTTCGTTGGGGGGAAATGTCGGTACAGAAATCTGCTCACTTGAGAAGTTCGCCTGGTCGACCGATATTCTCGCGTTTCACGCAATTCTGAACTGCACGTGTCAGCAAAGGACTGAATGTGTGTGTGTGTGTGTGTGTGTGTGTGTGTGTGTGTTCGGGGGATGGAGGTGGGGTGTTTTTTTTTCAGCAAAGGTCTGCATGTGTTTTTCTTGCTTTTTTGTTGTTGTTTATGTACGTTTATGTGTATTTGATTGTGCTTTTATATATGTGAAACTGTATGTTTAATGCATATGTTATGCATGTATGTGTGAATGTGTGTCTGCATGTTTTACATTTATTTGCTTATTTATCATCATTGTTGTCTTTTATTTTATTTATTAATTTTATTCTATTTCATTTTATTTATTTATTTATTTATTAATTTATTTATCTATTTATTTTTATTTTTGTACGCTTATAGTTGACTTCATTAAGTTTTTGCGCCTTATAAATATTATTATTATTAGTAGTAGTTCTTTTTATGTGTTTATTTATTTATTTACTTATTTCTTTTTATTTTATTTTATTTTATTTAGTTGTTTTTTTCCTCAAGGCCTGACTAAGCGCGTTGGGTTACGCTGCTGGTCAGGCATCTGCTTGGCAGACGTGGTGTAGCGTATATGGACTTATCCGAACGCAGCGATGCCTCCTTGAGCTACTGAAACTGAAACTGAAACTGTTGTTGTTTGTTTGTTGTTTCCTTGCCATTTCTGCTGCATCAGCTTCTTGAAGAGTTGACCCCCAACCCGACGGGCGCAATAGCCGACTGGTTAAAGCGTTTGACTTTCAATCTGAGGGTACTGGGTTCGAATCTCGCTAAGGGCGCCTGGTGGTTAAAGGGTGGAGATTTTTTCCGATCCCCTAGGTCAACTTATGTGCAGACCTGCTAGTGCCTGAACCCCCTTCGTGTGTATACGCAAGCATAAGAACAAATGCACACGTTAAAAATCCTGTAATCCATGTCAGTGTTCGGTAGGTTATGGAAGCAAGAACATACCCAGCATGCACACCACCAAAAACGGAGTATGGCTGCCTATATGACGGGGTAAAGACGGTTATGCATGTGAAAGCCCACTCGTGTACATACGAGTGAACGTGGCAGCTGCAGCCCACGAAACGAAGAAAAAGACCCTCAGCCTCCTTTGTTTATTTTTTGGCATTTCTTTTTCTTCCAAAGGGAGATCATCTTGCCTGAGAAGGCTGTTTTGCATGGTGGATGTGTTTTCTTTTGCAGAACGTTACGTTTGTCACCTGATAATTCACGAAATATGAAATCTGTTTCCAAAAAACCGTTTGGACAATTTGATTCTCTCTCTCTCTCTCTCTCTCTCTCTCTCTCTCTCTCTCTCTCTCTCTTCTACATGGATAATTAGTACACTGAACTATATCACTCTCAGAATTGATGGCCGAGTTAGATAGCATTATACAGCTTTCATGATTTTTTTTGTTTGATTTTTGCTTGTATAGTGTAAGGAGAGGGTGTGATATTTAGAGGACTTTTCTATTTTCTTTATTCTTTTTTTTATTTTTTTTTTATTATATGCTAATAAGCAAATGTGTTGTTTTTCACTTATGGTGGTATGAGAATTAACCCTTGTCACCACCCATGTGTCAACAGACCCTTCAAGGTAATTGCAATAAAATCTCTCTCTCTCTCTCTCTCTCTCTCTCTCTCTCTCTCTCTCTCTCTCACCCCACGCACAAATGCATAGAGATTCTCACACATGTGTGCACAGGAAGTCAGTGTATGAGCCATGACATAGATGTTTTCCAAATTGACCTATTTTAATCAACTTGAAAACCGATTCGCATCAACAACAACAATCTCTCTCTCTCTCTCTCTCTCTATATATATATATATATATATATATATATATATATATAGAGAGAGAGAGAGAGAGAGAGAGATTTGTATTTGTATTTCTTTTTATTACAACAGATTTCTCTGTGTGAAATTCGGGCTGCTCTCCCCAGGTTAAGCGCGTCGCTACACTACAGCGCCACCCTTTTCTTTTTTTTTTCTTTCTTTTTCTTTTTCTTTTTCCTGCGTGCAGCTGTGTTTGTTTTTCCTATCGAAGTGGATTTTTCTACAGAATTTGGCCATGAACAACCCTTTTGTTGACGTGGGTTCTTTTACGTGCGCTAAGTGCATGCTGTACACGGGACCTCGGTTTATCGTCTCATCCGAATGACTAGCGTTCAGACCACCACTCAAGGTCTATTAGAGGGGGAGAAAATATCGGCGGCTGAGCCATGATTCGAACCAACGCGCTCAGATTCTCTCGCTTCCTAGGCAGACGGGTTACCTCTGGACCATCACTCCATAGTATATATATATATATATATATATATATATATATATATGTGTGTGTGTGTGTGTGTGTGTGTGTGTGTGTGTGTGTGTGTGTGATGAAAAAAAAATTATGATCTTTATTGTTGCTCATCGTTCTGCCGACCGCACAGGGCCATATCAGGACTGCCCAACTGCACAATTGTCCAGCAGCATTGAACATAAAACTGTCACATACACACATACAAAACTATGAACAATTATAAAGATAAACCTTCCAAACACAGATCACGGCACATAACCTTAACCATTTATCTCCTTAGGGCAAATGAGATCAAGCCATGGTGAATACGTAAGCAATTCCGCTTAATTCATCGTCCTCAGATTACAAAAAAAAGAAAAAAAAGAAAGAAAATAAAATAAAAAAGAATCGTAAAAAGGGAAAAAGAAACTATTCTTAAAGTCAAACATAAAATACATATAGAACGTGTTGGCAAAACACACTGCCGCGATTGGACAGCTATTGTCCATTTCAGTGTTGACAATTCCACTACCTAATCGCCAGCAGCAAAATAACAAAGATAGTTCTATCATAGACTGCGGAAAGGAGAAAAAAAAAAAGCAAAAAAAAGCCAGGGCTTGCTCGAGGGCAGAAAAAGGAGACAACAGTGAAGGAGGGGGTGGGGGGTGGGGGCGGGGCAGAAATAAAGAGAACACTAGATAAGAGAACATTTCTAGCTCAGAATTTCCAGAAAGCGGGGATGCTATTTGTGTTGAAAGACCCCCGGCAGCCCAGCGAGAGGGGAAATAATTATAACCACACACACAATGGTTTCCTGTGGACAGCCAGCGCTAATACCGTAGCAGACGAACCTTGTTGGGACTGTGTGTGGGGAAACTATGAAATTAGGGGCGAGAAATGGAGGACTGTGGGGCAGATGATAGGGTAGTTACCCCCACTACGCCCCCCCCACCCCACCCAGGCATTCCCTCCCCATCCCTCACCCCCACCACCCCACCCTCCCACAAAAGGAAAAAAAATCACACACATACACACACGCGCGCGCGCACACACACATGCACACGCACAACACACACGCGCGCGCGCACACACACACACACTCACAACCTTAGCGCGAAAATACAGAATAATGGTTAAAAAAAACAACCAAACAAACAAACAAACAAAAACACACACAAAAAAAGCCACGTCATCTCCAGCTTCGCCAATGTTCTTCAGTCATACGCTCGTCTTTCTTTCACTGTTTGGACTCAAGTGAGGCTTCATCGGGAACAATTCCTTCTCGCTTCACTGACACGATACCTCTCCAACCCCAAATAGTGCCCGTCACGGACTGTAAACTGATCAGTTTGAACTGGAACGTCTCACCAAAACTTCCATCCTTCGCCCCCAACGAGATATCACATTATCATTTCGGGCGCTCGCTTTTTTTTTTTAAACAACCCGGCTTTCTGTTAACTCTCTCTATACGAACGGCGAAAGAGACGACGTTAACAGCTTTTCACCCCAATTACCATCATTAAAATATTGCTAGCGGAAGGCTCTTATACTGAAGACGTGAATGTTGACAAAGAATACCACAATTCTGACGACGGAAGCTAAAGGTTGGGTCATTGAGACACCCACTGGACATCCGAGGGGTCTGTGTAGAGGAGAAGAGAGGACTGGCCGTACTGAGTGAGTTAAATTTCGTGGGGTACAGAGAGATAACAACTTGAAAAAGCAGAGGGAGAGAGAAAGAAAAAAAAGCAACTGGCAAGTAACATGGCAGAAATGTCACTGTATTTTCTTTTCTCGTAACTTTTAGGCAACAGATGTGAACACATCCTGCGTGGAACAGTCAGGCTGGTTTCACACACATACACACACACACACACACACACACACACACAGAGAGAGAGAGAGAGAGAGAGAGAGAGTAATTATAGATATATATATATATATATATATTAGAGAGAGAGAGAGAGAGAGAGAGAGAGAGAGATGTATATATACACCACAAGAATATTGTATTATCTCAACAACAAAAACTCTCTGCAGAAGTTAACACGTACGACTCTCAGCTAAATTTGCTTGGAGCATAACCATCACCTGTATCAACTTATACAGCAAAGAGAGAAGGGGGAATACAGATGATTTATTCGTATTAAAATCATCGCCCTTTCCTCTCCAAGAAATGGTGCAAACACGTGATCATTTGACAACTTTGTAACAAAAATATGTGTTCATGTCATCAATTAAAAAAAAACCCCACTTATTCTTATGACATCAGAGTTGACCGCAAGTAGACTGGCAAATTGCGTATAAAAATGTACATGCCTACATACCAAGACTTACTCTAATCTGAGCGGGATGGGGAATTTATGGAATTTACGGGTATACAATTTGCTCTTGGAGCAGAATCCGTTAGGCGTTGGACTTGTGGTCCAGTGTTCACCAGTGATCAGGGTTCGAGGCCCCGTTTTGACCTAGTGTTGTGTCCATGAGAAAGGCACTTGACTCCGCCCCCCAACCCCCACCCCACCCCCCACCCCCGCCCCCCCGCCCCCCTCCCAACTCTTAGCCACATGTGAACGGGAAACTTGACTTCGGTGGTAGAAGGTTAACTCTCTCCATACGAACGGCGAAAGAGACGACGTCTACAGCGTTTCACCCCAATTACCACCATCAAAATATTGCAAGCGGAAGGCTCTTATACTGAAGAGGTGAATGTTGACAAAGAATACCACAATTCTGACGACGGAAGCTAAAGGTTGGGTCATTGAGACACCCACTGGACATCCGAGGGGTCTGTGTAGAGGAGAAGAGAGGACTGGCCGTACTGAGTGAGTTAAAACGGCGGAAGGAGAGGACTGGGCCCCGCCCTCCCATGTCCAGCCCCAGACACAGTGGACATGAGTTCACTGTCTTGATTTTGTTCTCTTGCACTGCAGTTGGATTACAAAATCAGCTTATTGTATTAAAAAAAACACAAAAAAACAAAAAAACAAACCCGCAGCCGATAAATTACGTTAACTGTTCATCTAGACAAGACAAATATTGTTTTTCGTAATGGAGGTCATTTATCACAGTGGGAAAAACGGTTGTATGGTATTGTGCAAGTTCAAGTTATCAATGTATGCAAGTATTTAGGAATGGTGTTAACGTAACGACTAGGTTGAGCTTAAAAACGGGATGGTCAGAAATGTGTAGGAATGGGGAAAACAGAAAATTTAAAAATCTATGAAGAAAGTGAGAACAATTGATTCAGCTTTTCTGATACTCAGATACAACCAATGCTAACTTATGCAGCAGAAGTACGGGGCCTGGAGGAAAGTCTTGAAATGGAAAAAAGACACACCTTTGCCATAAAGAGATTCATGAAATATTCCATTGCGCTCGTCTAACACGATGGCATACGGTGCCTCTGGAAGGTATCCTCTTTATACTGAAGCTTTTGTTCAACGCATCAAGTACTGGTTAAAACTTACTCAGCTCCCTACGAACAGATTATACAGACAGTCATGCAAGACGTTACTTCAACAGTTTTAGTTTGGTAATTGTAGCTGTTTGGGTAAAGTTAAACAAGTTCTTTCCGAAAACGGATTTGTTATTGTATGGTTAGTCAGGGAGTTGGGGGTGAAAGAGGGTTTCTGTCAGAATTTAAAGATAACTTAGCATCTTGTTATAAACAAAACTGGCATTCTAAGATGGAAGATGATGTGAAGTATTCTTGGTTCCATTCCTTTAAAACTATTTTACAACCGGAGAATTTTTTTTAGTTGTAGTTACCAATAAATGGCACAGAGATATGCTAGCAAGATTCAGAAACAGAACCTTAGATTTAAAAGCTAACAAACTATGGTTTGATCTTGAGAGTTCAGCTCATTGTAAGTGTACATAGTGTATGGAGGATGTGAGAGAAATTGAAGATAATTTTCTTAATTTCATTGTAAAGCTTATGAAGACATTTGAGCGAAGAAACGACTTTCCATAGTGCTGCTGAGAAAAGGCAAGACGTGCTTCGTCTGTTATTCTCTGAAAATGATGAAATCATGATTTTGCTTGCCAGATACATCGCAGAAGCTGTTACTATCAGGAAAAGGAAAGTAGATGGTTATAACACGTAATCATCACTAGTTATATGATTAGCCTGTTACAGCTGTATACACTTGATGGTCACATTGTATATTTATAGTTCATTGTATGTTGTTTCATTATTATGGCGTGCATACTTGTGTTGGGCACACACACAAGTGTACGATTAAGTGATTTGTTGGGTTTTTTTTTAATTGATTTATTGACATTATTTGCTGTAATTATTGTTGAGTTTGTTTTCTTTCATCCAACACATTTGACGCTGACACTCAGAATTGCCCCCCTTGACATAAGGGCTACAGTTAGGCCAGTGTCAATAAAAAGCGTCTGAAGCGTCTGTGTGTGTGTGTGTGTGTGTGTGTTTCTCTCTCCCCTCTCTCTCTTTCGATATAATGATATTTGTATACTGAATGAATTTGTATACTTGTGTATATTGTGTACACAGACAGAGAGAGAGAGAGGGGGGGGGGGGGAGGGGAGGGAGAGAGAGATAGAGAGAGATGATAAAAAAGGAAAACAAAACAAAAAAAAAACGACACTGTCCGACTGCAAATGTTTCGGCGTTTGCCTTCCTGACTGCTTGTGAATGAAAGTGGCGTATTATAGAAACACGTCATCACCACGATGACGTGTTTCTATAGTGACGTCAAGTTCAGAATGAATCTAGTTCGCGTTCCTTCAACCTCCCCTCCCGACCCCTCTCTCTCTCTCTCTCTCTCTCTCTATATATATATATATATATATATATATATATATATACCACTGCCCACATCTCGCACACACACACACAAGACTGGTTATTCGGCTCTTCTGCTACACACTTCGCTCTGGGTGGCTTGTTTTGCACAAAACAAGAGGAGGAAAACAACAACAACAACAACAACAACAACGGGAAAATCAATCCTAAAACACATCCTCCACAAGACTAGAGCGGGGCCTCAAGTTTCACTGGCCTCGGTTCCAAGGAAGGCGTCCCGGCGAGCGGACTCATTCACCGAACACTTCCCCCACGCCCGCTACACAGGGCCGGCGCCCAGTCCCTCCTGCCAGCCGTACAAAGAATACACCCTCCCCAGCACACCGCACTCCACGCGAACACGCTCCTCCGCTGTCGTCAGCCGCCTCTCTCGCCGCTCAAACAGCCGCGCCTCACACATGCTGACGTCACCGAACAGGTGCGTCAGCACGCCCGCCACGTCACGCGGCACGCGCAACCGGAAGTTCTCGAAGGTCACGTGTCGCGTGGGGGAAGACCTGCTTCCGGGGCCAGAGCATCTTGTCCTTGAGCCAGATGACGAGCGGCCAGACGTAGTCTTCGTCTTCCACGTAGGGGAAAAGGTCGACGTAGGGGAAGCGAGTCGTCTTCTCGCCCTTCCAGAGTGGAGAGTCCAAGGCGTAGAACTTCCACATAAAGTCGGAGTACATCTTCACCTGAACAGAGGTACAACATAAGCAGAAGAAGAAGAATAATGTGGAGTGATGGCCTAGAGGTAACGCGTCCGCCTAGAAAGCGAGAGAATCTCAGCGCGCTGGTTCGAATCACGGCTCAGCCGCCGATATTTTCTTGAGTGGTGGTCTGGACGCTAGTCATTCGGATGAGACGATAAACCGAGGTCCCGTGTGCAGCATGCACTTAGCGCACGTAAAAGAGCCCACGTCAACAACAGGGTTGTTCCTGGCAAAATTCTGTAGAAAAATCCACTTCGATAGGAAAAACAAATAAAACTGCACGCAGGAAAAAATACAAAAAAATGGGTGGCGCTGTATGTAGCGACGCACTCTCCTTGGGGAGAACAGCCCGAATTTCACACAGAGAAATCTGCTGTGATAAAAAGAAATACAAAAAATACAAAATCATGTAGCATGAATAAACTTACGATCTTCTGACTTTTTGAGAACCTGTGGATACGTTCATAAACACGCCAATGTTCTTGGAGTAATTTTTGTTTTCTCACTTTGCTAAAATTTGCCGCCTTTTGACGATGGATGATACAGTCAATAATAAACATGCATATAATATAAAGACATTATCACATACTGGGATGGGAAATGAGGGTTGAGTGCAGATCCATAACTGTACTGAAAAAAGGGAAAGAAAAATAAAATAAAACACCTAAAAAAACAAACCAATCGGAGGATTATTATACGACTGGAACTTGGTTACACTGTCATGGGTTGACATGCCGACTACATTTACAATACTATATGATGATGATGATGATATAAGTACTTATACAGTGCCTATCCTCGGTCGGAGTTAGCGCTTTAGAAACGCGGAACTACCACTGGGCGCTCATCATTCGTTTCCTGTGCCATTTCATCAGGTTTCACTCACGCACACATACGCAACTCATCTTCTGCGTGATACACACACGAAGGGTGTTCAGGCAGAAGCAGGTCTGCACATATGTTGACCTGGGAGATCGGAAAAATCTCCACCCTTTACCCACCAGGCGCCGTTACGGAGATTCGAACTCGGGACCCTCAGATTGAAAGTCTAATGTATTAACAACTCGGCTATGCGCCCATCCAGCGGGAAATACAATGTCTGGCCTCGATGATACCTTATTACATGGTAAAAAATAAAACATTCCATACTCATATTTCAGCATACAAACTGGATGCATGGGTTGT
>NC_134890.1:3085147-3090147 GCF_041734735.1 Babylonia areolata
CGTTTGTGTCTCTGACTGTTGGACTGAGTTATATAAGTCAGTGTTAGACAAACAACAGCACCAAGACAGTGTTGTGTCCAGTGGAGTGGTGGTACCGTGGTAAAACATCCGCATTAATTTTGTGAGCGAACGAATTTGAGCATGCCAGAATTTTCTCTCCCACCACTGAGAGACATCAACCGCATGGTGGTCTGGACGCTAGTTGGTTGTTCGGATGAGACGATAAATCTGGGAGGGCTTGTGTGAAGCATGCATTTAGTGCATGTAAAAGAACCCATGGCAACGAAGAGAGTTGTTCCTGACAAAGTTTCGTAGTAAAATCCGTGTGTAAAAATTTGAATGTGTGTGTGTGTGTGTGTGTGTGTGTGTGTGTGTGTGTGTGTGTGTGACAGCTTTCAATCGGCTCTTCCCAGGTACAGGTGACCTGTTGTGCAAATAACTCCATGTTTATAAAGCGCTTACGCAATTTAGTTTGGTCTATAACCGAGGACAGGCGCTGTATAAATATTGGGTTAGGTATGTCACATTGCGAACGGTCCAGTCGAAGCGACCAGCTCAACGTGTGTACTGCTGAAGATAATTAACATGTCATACGATAGTCAAACGTAGTTCTTTTGTTTTTAAAATCTTTCTCCGGCTGGTTGCACCATGAAAAATTCGTCTGCTCATTCTTTTCAACGTTTTGTCGACGTTTGAAATAGCAGGGGTGCCTGAGGGGAAATGCGAACGGGCAGGTGTGACTGCGAACGATGGCTTTGGGTACATGTTGACAGTTGACACAGAAGCAGGTCTTTATACTCATTAGACATGACATATTATTGGAACATCGCACCAGATATTGTTGGTTTTGTTCACACATGCACACAAAAACACAGACATTTAAACACTCACACCGCACACAAACACACCCTTTTGAGAATGCTCAGTAACTGTGCAGCATCGTTCGCAAATAGACTCACGTCAAAATATCCTATGGTCTAATTGCAAACGACAGTATTTTGCATATTCCTGTAAAAACTGACGTTCTGATCTGTCGCCAATAATTATGCTTTCTTGAATTTTCCCAGCACTGGTAATGCGCATTCATCACATCCGATCAAATCAAGTATTTTAAACTGTGTCAAAGTTTAAGCCGCACAACTTGCTTCCCTTGATTTTAGGATTTTGAGAGCACGTTTGTAACCTTGGTCGGCAGTGGTGCGCGAAGAGAAGAAAGAGCGCGGAAATAGACAGAAATAGCTGATGTTTGACAGGTTCTTGGAAATGTATATTCATTAAGGTATTAGAAAAAAGGTCGAAGCAGACGTTAAATTGTGAAATGGAACCGCTAAGAACGCTTGGAAGTGGGGCGGTATACGAATCGTTCGCGGCAATTACACGCTGTTCGCAATTACTCATACCTACCCTATATATCTATAGTCTAACTATTCCATAGTCTCGTAGACCGTGAAGGCAGCACACATTGATTTTGTCAACCAGCCGCCACCATCCTCCGCGGCTGTCTGTCCTGTCTGTCTGTCTCACTTAGGGTTAGACCTGTCCAATCTGATTATACAGATATAGATATTATAGATATATGCTGTTTTCTCCCATCTCTCCTGTTTGCCTGTTCTCCCTGTGCCGTTATCTCTACTCTGCAAGTATCCGTATCGATCAACTGATCGATCCAATTACCTGTTCCACAGTGTACCACAGAGCAATGAAAAAAATAAACATCCCCATCGGATGTTATTTCCAACCTGGTGTCGTGTTTCTTTTCCACGATCAGAGGTGGGGGGTGTGGGGGTGGGGTGGGGGTGGTTCCTTCTGAAAGCTTCGCGCTGTGTTTGACAGGCTTCGATCGTTCCAGTTAATTGGTCGTCGTGTGCACGAGACATCGGGTTTCGTTTCGCTGTTGTTGGAACTGGAAACCTTTCGCCGGGCTGATGATGTGGATGGTGCTTATTTATAGCTTCACAGGTTCACGTGTGATGCTGTGCGTTTTACTTGCCCTGTGTCACACGGCAACGAACTCCACAATGCTATGCTTTTCTGGGCTGTATTGTGTCATACAGCACCACACTGCACTGCACGATACTGGTGTACGCTACACTATATTGTGTCGCATATCACTACACTACACTACACTACACTACACTACATTGTGTCATATAACACCAAGCTACACTACACTACACTGTGTCATATAACACCAAGCTACACTACACTACATTGTGTCATATAACACCAAGCTACACTACACTACATTGTGCCATATAACACCAAACTACACTACACTACATTGAGTCAAAAACACCAAACTACACTACACTAAGTTGAGTCATATAACACCAAACTACACTACACTACATTGAGTCATATAACACCAAACTACACTACACTACATTGTGTCATATAACACCAAACTACACTACACTACATTGTGTCATATAACACCAAACTACACTACACTACATTGTGTCATATAACACCAAGCTACACTACACTACACTACACTACACTACACTACACTACACTGTGTCATATAACACCAAACTACACTACACTACATTGTGTCATATAACACCAAACTACACTACATTGTGCCATATAATACTAAGCAACACTACACTACACTGTGTCATATAACACCAAACTACACTACACTACATTGTGTCATATAACACCAAACTACACTACATTGTGTCATATAACACCAAACTACACTACATTGTGTCATATAACACCAAACTACACTACACTACATTGTGTCATATAACACCAAACTACACTACACTACATTGTGTCATATAACACCAAACTACACTACACTACACTGTGTCATATAACACCAAACTACACTACACTACATTGTGTCATATAACACCAAACTACACTACATTGTGTCATATAACACCAAGCTACACTACATTGTGTCATATAACACCAAACTACACTACACTACATTGAGTCATATAACACCAAACTACACTACACTACATTGAGTCATATAACACCAAACTACACTACACTACATTGTGCCATATAACACCAAACTACACTACACTACATTGTGTCATATAACACCAAACTACACTACACTACATTGTGTCATATAACACCAAGCAACACTACACTACACCGTGTCATATAACACCAAACTACACTACACAACATTGTGTCATATAACACCAAACTACACTACAGTGTGTCATATAACACCAAACTACACTACACTACACTACATTCTGTCATATAACACCAAACTACACTACATTACATTGTGTCATATAACACCAAACTACACTACATTGTGTCATATAACACCAAACTACACTACATTACATTGTGTCATATAACACCAAACTACACTACATTGTGTCATATAACACCAAACTACACTACACTACATTGTGTCATATAACACCAAACTACACTACATTGTGTCATATAACACCAAACTACACTACACTACATTGTGTCATATAACACCAAACTACACTACACTACATTGTGTCATATAACACCAAACTACACTACACTACATTGTGTCATATAACACCAAACTACACTACATTGTGTCATATAACACCAAGCTACACTACATTGTGTCATATAACACCAAACTACACTACACTACATTGAGTCATATAACACCAAACTACACTACACTACATTGAGTCATATAACACCAAACTACACTACACTACATTGTGCCATATAACACCAAACTACACTACACTACATTGTGTCATATAACACCAAACTACACTACACTACATTGTGTCATATAACACCAAGCAACACTACACTACACCGTGTCATATAACACCAAACTACACTACACAACATTGTGTCATATAACACCAAACTACACTACAGTGTGTCATATAACACCAAACTACACTACACTACACTACATTCTGTCATATAACACCAAACTACACTACATTACATTGTGTCATATAACACCAAACTACACTACATTGTGTCATATAACACCAAACTACACTACATTACATTGTGTCATATAACACCAAACTACACTACACTGTGTCATATAACACCAAACTACACTACACTACATTGTGTCATATAACACCAAACTACACTACATTGTGTCATATAACACCAAACTACACTACACTACACTGTGTCATATAACACCAAACTACACTACACTACATTGTGTCATATAACACCAAACTACACTACACTACATTGTGTCATATAACACCAAACTACACTACACTACATTGTGTCATATAACACCAAACTACACTACACTACATTGTGTCATATAACACCAAACTACACTACACTACATTGTGTCATATAACACAAAACTACACTACACTGTGTCATATAACACCAAACTACACTACACTACATTCAGTCATATAACACTAAACTACACTACACTACATTCAGTCATATAACACTAAACTACACTACACTACATTCAGTCATATAACACCAAACTACACTACACTACACTGTGTCATATAACACCAAGCTACACTACATTGTGTCATATAACACCAAACTACACTACATTGTGTCATATAACACCAAACTACACTACACTACACTGTGTCATATAACACCAAGCTACACTACATTGTGTCATATAACACCAAACTACACTACATTGTGTCATATAACACCAAACTACACTACACTACATTGAGTCATATAACACCAAACTACACTACACTACATTGAGTCATATAACACCAAACTACACTACATTGTGTCATATAACACCAAACTACACTACACTACACTGTGTCATATAACACCAAACTACACTACACTACATTGTGTCATATAACACCAAACTACACTACACTACATTGTGTCATATAACACCAAACTACACTACACTACACTACACTAAACTACACTACACTACATTGTGTCATATAACACCAAACTACACAACATTGTGTCATATAACACCAAACTACACTACACTACATTGTGTCATATAACACCAAACTACACTACAATACATTGTG
>NC_134890.1:3097647-3102647 GCF_041734735.1 Babylonia areolata
CGTGTTGTACAGTGATATGTGTTGCGATTTGATATGTTATGTGTTGTGCGTGTTGTACAGTGATATGTGTTGCGATTTGATATGTTATGTGTTGTGCGTGTTGTACAGTGATATATGTGTTGCGATTTGATATGTTATGTGTTGTGCGTGTTGTACAGTGATATATGTGTTGCGATTTGATATGTTATGTGTTGTGCGTGTTGTACAGTGATATGTGTTGCGATTTGATATATAATGCGTTGTGCTGTTATGCATATGTTGTGCTGTGATATGTGTGTTGTGTTGTGCGCTGTGCTGTGGTGTGTGTGTGTTGCGATTTGATATGTTATGTGTTGTGCGTGTTGTACAGTGATATGTGTTGCGATTTGATATGATTATGTGATGTGCTGTAATGTGCGTTGTGCTGTGGTGTGTGTGTGTGTGTGTGTGTGTGTGTGTGTGTTTGTTGTGCTGTGGCGTGTGTGTGTGTGTGTGTGTGTTGCGATTTGATGTGTGTGTTGTGCTGTGGTGTGTGTGTGTATGTGTGTGTGTGTGTGTTGCGATTTGATGTGTGTGTTGTGCTGTGGTGTGTGTGTATGTGTGTGTTGCGATTTGATGTGTGTGTTGTGCTGTGGTGTGTGTGTGTGTGTGTCTGTGTTGCGATTTGATGTGTGTGTTGTGCTGTGGTGTGTGTGTGTGTGTGTTGCGATTTGATGTGTGTGTTGTGCTGTGGTGTGTGTTGTGCTGTGGTGTGTGTGTGTGTGTGTGTGTGTGTTGCGATTTGATGTGTGTGTGTTGTGCTGTGGTGCATAATCATGTTCTAATGCGATGTTTGTGATGTGCTGTGGTGTATGTGATGTGCTGTGATGTGTGCCGTGCTATATATGTTGCGATGTGATGTGCGTGTTGTAGTGTGATATATATGTGGGTTTTTTTTGTAATTTGATGTACATTATGTGTTGTGCTGCGATGTGTTTTGATGCATGTGTTGTACTGTGATGTATATGTTGTACTGTGATGTTACTGTGATGTATATGTTGTACTGTGATGTTACTGTGATGTATATGTTGTACTGTGATGTTACTGTGATGTTACTGTGATGTATATGTTGTACTGTGATGTTACTGTGATGTTACTGTGATGTATATGTTGTACTGTGATGTATATGTTGTACTGTGATGTTACTGTGATGTATATGTTGTACTGTGATGTTACTGTGATGTATATGTTGTACTGTGATGTATATGTTGTACTGTGATGTTACTGTGATGTATATGTTGTACTGTGATGTTACTGTGATGTATATGTTGTACTGTGATGTATATGTTGTACTGTGATGTGCGGGCTGTGAACTATGTGCTGTGTTGTCCCGTGGTGTTTGTGTTGTTATGTTCTGTGATGTACATATATTGTTCTGTTCTGTGACACACACACACACACACACACACACACACACACACACTATAAAAACACAGAATTGTTACAAACCATAAAGAAACCGAATGAAGAATGGTTAATAGCTGGTGGTGTTAAATCCCATTCCCATTCCGGGTCACATACTGTCAGATGGCCATCAACAATCGTTGTGTTGACTATGCACTGGGTTTTATCTTTTACATTCTCTGACTGACGGTGGTGTAATTAACAAGAATCCCCAGTATATCACGCCATAAAACCACAGCCATAGACCCCATCTCGTTTTCCCTGTCATTGCTTCAGATTGGGAGTGGTACACTACCAAGGCCTCGCTATCCAGTGACATTTTACCGACTGTCACTACTAGGAAAAAATAAAGCTGTGTCATATGGCTTTATGAAAGATAAGGTTCCAAAATCTAATCCTTATAGAGCTGACTGGTCCAAAGTCGAAAACATTCAATCTGTCGTTCTCAATGACGTTCGCGTAGAAAGCATTTACAACTCGAAGCAGCTCTGTCTCCTGTCGACGTGTCTATTCCCTGTTTCAGTAGCAGTAGCAGCAACAGTAGAAGTAGTAGTGGTAGCAGCAGCAGCAGTAGTAGTAGTGGTAGCAGCAGCAGCAGCAGTAGTAGTGGTAGCAGTAGCAGCTGCAGTAGTAGTAGTAGCAGCAGCAGCAGCAGTAGTAGTAGTAGTAGTAGTAGTAGCAGTAGCAGTAGAAGAAATAGTAGTAGTGGTACAAGAAGAAGCAGGAGCAGCAGTCATCTTCAGTTTTACGCCTTCCCACTCCAGTGGAGTGATGGCCTACAGGTTACGCGTCCGCCTAGGAAGCGAGAGAATCTGAGCGCGCTGGTTCGAATCACGGCTCAGACTCCGATATTTTCTCCCCCTCCACTACACCTTGAGTGGTGATGCGGACGCTAGTCATTCGGATGAGACGATAAAGCGAGGTCCCGTGTGCAGCATGCACTTAGCGCACGTAAAAGAACTCACGGCAAAAAAAAAAAAAGTGTTGTTCCTGGCAAAATTATGTAGAAAAATCCACTTCGATAGGAAAAACAAATTAAACTGCACGCAGGAAAAAAAAAAGAAAAAAAAAAGGGTGGCGCTGTAGTGTTGCGACGCGCTCTCCCACGGGAGAGCAGCCCGAATTTCACACAGAGAAATCTGTTGTGATAAAAAGAAATGCAAATAAAAATACAAACATTCAGGCAATGTTTGGTGGAAAGAACAAAAAAAAAAAAAAAAAAAAAAAAAGAAAAGAAAGAAAGCTCTAAAGAAATATCAGTTTAACATGGAAATAAAGAAGGGGAAAAAAAACCCAACCTTTACAACTGGATAGTGGTTAAAGCTAAGCTGTAGTTCTGGTCAGATTTTTTGAAAACAAAGATGTGTCTGATCGCACAGAATCTCATGGGTCAGACACAGAGTAGGGTACGGGCTAATTCCACTTTTTCTGTCCGGTTTGCTTAGTTCTGAAGCACAGTCTGGCATTACAAAAAGGTTATGTGATGATTAAAAAAATATATATATATATATATATATATATATATATATTCTTTAAAAAAAAAAAAGAAATTCAAGGCAACACTAGAAACAGAAAAATTTCGTACAATCTTTTTTTTTTCTCTAGATCTGTCTACCTTTCTGCCTATCTATCTATCCTTTGTGTTGATAGTTGATTTGTTTGATACTTCCTGTCTTGACTGAAGTGTCTGGCATTTAGAAACTTCTCTAACACACCTGTAGGTGATGATTTCACCAAATCTGATTGAAAGGGAAACTCAAAGTTTGCATTGATATTCGTTTGATTTCAGCCACTAAGCATTACAAAGAATCGTGTATTACAAATAGTATGTTTGTTTACGACTAAACCACGAGAAAAAAAACTCAGAAACAAAAAGCTGCTTGTTTCAACAATTGTTGTTAGTACCTTTGTTCAGCATTTGGTCCAGTATTCAATCCGCTGCTTGTTTCAACAATTGTTGTTAGTACCTTTGTTCAGCATTTGGTCCAGTATTCAATCCGCTGCTTGTTTCAACAATTGTTGTTAGTACCTTTGTTCAGCATTTGGTCCAGTATTCAATCCGCTGCTTGTTTCAACACTTGTTGTTAGTACCTTTGTTCAGCATTTGGTCCAGTATTCAATCCGCTGCTTGTTTCAACACTTGTTGTTAGTACCTTTGTTCAGCATTTGGTCCAGTATTCAATCCGCTGCTTGTTTCAACACTTGTTGTTAGTACCTTTGTTCAGCATTTGGTCCAGTATTCAATCCGCTGCTTGTTTCAACACTTGTTGTTAGTACCTTTGTTCAGCATTTGGTCCAGTATTCAATCCGCTGCTTGTTTCAACACTTGTTGTTAGTACCTTTGTTCAGCATTTGGTCCAGTATTCAATCCGCTGCTTGTTTCAACAATTGTTGTTAGTACCTTTGTTCAGCATTTGGTCCAGTATTCAATCCGCTGCTTGTTTCAACAATTGTTGTTAGTACCTTTGTTCAGCATTTGGTCCAGTATTCAATCCGCTGCTTGTTTCAACACTTGTTGTTAGTACCTTTGTTCAGCATTTGGTCCAGTATTCAATCCGCTGCTTGTTTCAACACTTGTTGTTAGTACCTTTGTTCAGCATTTGGTCCAGTATTCAATCCGCTGCTTGTTTCAACAATTGTTGTTAGTACCTTTGTTCAGCATTTGGTCCAGTATTCAATCCGCTGCTTGTATTCAATCCGCTGCTTGTTTCAACAATTGTTGTTAGTACCTTTGTTCAGCATTTGGTCCAGTATTCAATCCGCTGCTTGTTTCAACACTTGTTGTTAGTACCTTTGTTCAGCATTTGGTCCAGTATTCAATCCGCTGCTTGTTTCAACAATTGTTGTTAGTACCTTTGTTCAGCATTTGGTCCAGTATTCAATCCGCTGCTTGTTTCAACAATTGTTGTTAGTACCTTTGTTCAGCATTTGGTCCAGTATTCAATCCCATATTGTACGATTTGAGAACCAGTATTTGGATGTCTCTCCATTTGATGCAACTCGATTTTTTTCTTCTTCACACGTTGGAATATAAAATTTCACAAAGTACGCCCGGTGCCTTGGCTATCATTTATTTATTTTTTTTATTTTTTATTTTTTTATTTTTTTGCTGCCCCATCATCTGCACCGTTTCAATGGCATCACTCCCACGCCGCTCATTTAGATTCCCCCATACACGGCCACACCCGGGTTCGTCCGTCACAGTTCCAGCGTCAGCAGTCCACAGGGAACCATCGATGTTAGGTCGCCAGGAGGCCACACACCAGAGGAGAGCCTTGGCTATCATTTATCTTGAACGGTGAATGGTATGTTGATTTGAAGTTACAGTAAACCGCTTTATTCTTAAGAAGTTCAATATCCAGGCCTCTACCCTACATTAACGTCCATTAAAGTCCGGGTTAACTTCCTACACTGAAGATTAAGGTTTCTGGGCAATATCTGTCTGGGAAACTGGTACAGTAATAACGACACTAATAACGATGTTGGCCAATTTGTATGAATCTAGACATAAAGGTTACACAACAGACAGAAATTGCTCCTAAGCGGAAGATCAAAGAATGTCGTGATCGTGACGCAGC